>NC_056730.1:334707722-334930222 GCF_019279795.1 Protopterus annectens
TATATATATATATATATATATGTGTGTGTGTGTGTGTGCAATGATGACGCCAGTGGGCGAAACCGGTTTGCTTTTTTGAATTGTGGATTTTGCTTGTGCTGCTCTTTTATTTTGAATTAAAGAAGGAATGAGTGTTTTTTGGATTCTGCTTCATGGCTTGATATGTTGGACACGCTGCTTAGATGCACAATGTTTTACATGAATACGAGAATATGAGAGCGCCTGTATTTTGTGGTTGTTGAAAGCATATGGAGAATAACGAGCACCAGAGTGGGTTTGTGCACCAGTTCTTGTATGTTGCTGTTATATATATATATATATATATATATATATATATATATATATATATATATATGTATCTTAGCTGAGCACTGAATTTTGCTGAAATTGTATTTGAAAAAATTTGGTCGGCAAACAGATGGCCGACAGGTGTGCAAAATCACACAGTTTTAGGTGATAGGGATTATGGTCTTTCATTGATATTGTGCAATCTTGGAGTATTTTATATATATATATATATATATATATATATATATAACTATCAGGTGGTGTGGTGGACCCTCTGCACAAAAAAAAAACATATTTTATTTCCTTTTCTAATTTTAATTTTTGTATGCATTGAGTTTATTGCTTGGTGCTTGAGTAGAAGTGTGTTTGCATTGTCAGTGTTTTGTGGACAATATTTTGGATTTTGACATTTGGATCTTTTTGGCAAAATTTACCAGATATATATATATATATATATATATATATATATATATATATATATATATGTATATATGTATATATACACACACACACATATACAGTATCAGGTTGTATGGAGTCTCCCCCCATATGGGGGCTCAGGGGACTTTCCTTCCTGCAAACAATGCTTGTATTTTGATTCACTGAAAGTGGCTTTCAGCAAACAGGCTTTGTCACATTCTCCATCAGAGATATTCTCTACAACAGATCATCATGAGCCAGGGAAATGCAAAACCTGAGCAGAATTCTAAGCTTTCTGTCAAGCAGAAACAAGAAGCCCCAATAATAAGTAATTCAAAAAATGTAAGTGCTGTGAAGGAGAAGCTTGTTAAAAAGAACTAAATATTAGTACAGTTAAGGAGGATAAAACAGTGCCGGGTCAGAGTTCACAATTCTGCCAGTATAATTCTCAGTACAGTTAGTTCTCACTGAGAGAATAGGCTGATAACTATTTTTTCATAGTAGTTTTCTTGTAAAGAAGTTAATTTATTACACTGGTAAATGACTTGTCTTCTTTAAGATATTAGTGTATGATTGCTACTACCATCTTTCTCTAATATAGAAACAACCAATGTAAAATAAAGCAAAAGAGAAAAAACAACAAGCAGGAACCAACAAAATCGAATTTTAATTTCTGTCTCTCTCTCTCTCTCTCTCATGTGCCTCAGCAAAGCTTTCAATGAGTACAGACACCAATTCTATTTAAATACACAAAACAATAAATCAATTATCCTATCAAAAAACATAATTAACTAAATTAACAACCTCCCATTACATTCCAAATTAAGACACAAAGGAGACAAAGTATCATACTTTAAAATGCATATATCCAAGGTGCAAAAAACCTCAAAAGATGTTTTTGGAGAGGGGGTACCCACTTGATTTTATAGTGGGTGTAAGAGAAGAAGTGGTCAATGGGAGACCAAATAAGTTTAAACCTATTAAGAATAATAGGGAATATGTGGCTTTGGAAAAACAAGTTGAGCAAGGTAAAAAATATGAACAGGCCCTAGTTTTAGAATATAATGGGGTAAACAAATTTGTAAAGCAGATTTTTTTGAAAGAATGGGAAAGATTTGTTTCAATTACCGATTTAGAAAATCTTAAAGACATCCCTCAAAGGATTATTTACAAAAATTCTAAAAGTATTAAGAATATTTTGGAAAATAAAGTAGGGAACATTGAAAATAAAGTAAAAGTGGGCACCTACAAGTGTGGTCGGTGTAACCAATGTGAAAATATCCATGGCGTGGAAAAATATTTTTTAGAGAGCAGAAGCAGATGGATAACCAGTGGAGAATATTTTAATTGTGAAACCAAAGGTATCATTTACTTGGCCATCTGCAAAATATGTACCTCCTTTTATGTGGGCAAATCCAAAAGGAAGTTAAAAAAGAGGATTTATGAACACATTTATGAAATATCAATAGGTAAAGAAACTAACGCATTATTTAAACATACCAAGGAATGTAAAAGTGACCTTTGTTTTTTTGGTGTTAGAAAATGTTAAATACAACATTAGAGGCAGTCCATGGGAAGATACCCTGGAATATAGGGAATTGTGGTGGCAAGTGACATTACAGGCAGACTATATACCAGGTCTGAATGATTTTATATCCATTAAGCCACTTCTAAAACTAAGAGCAGCTAAACTTTGAAGAAATTTTAAAGAAATTGGCCACTAGATGGCACTAGATATTGTCCTAGAACCTTATGTATAAGAGAAATTCCTTTCAACTGATGTTTTATGGTTTAATATATACATATATTTTTTCTACTATTTAACACTTATAATCAATGGATTTTAATATCTAAGATTTTAAGTAATACTATTTGCATTTTTATTTGTTTAGTTGGTTTATAATGGCAAACAAAAATACGTATTGCACTATCAAGATGTTTCTCCTCCATCTACAATATTTATAGGTGTGTGTTTTTAAATTTTTAAATGGTTAAAGCAATTATTTTTTATTGGTTAATTGATTTACAACCTATTTACTTTAATATAAATAAGGGATTTGAATGTATGGCATTTTATCTGAGGAAGTCTATGCAAGAAGATGAAAACGCTGTGGTTAATTCACAACGCGTTAATGCTCTAACCTGCATGTGGAATTTTTTCTAAATAAAGTTGACTTTGGATAGTAACTGGATTCCTTTCCTCTGTTTTTTGCACCTTGGATATATGCTTTTTGGTTGTTTTGGGTGCAAATTCCACTTTAAACTTGGTTGCATCATACTTTAAAATAAAAACACTTTCCTTATATAGTAATCTTTTTTATACACTCTTTCAGAATAGAAACCAACAGGAACTTTTTCCAAAATAGTAGCTTTTAAGCCTTCTGGATTAGAGTTGTGAAATTGTATAAAATGCCTTACCACAGGACTATCTTCTTTTTGTTTTTTAATATTCCTTACATACTCCTGAAGTCTTGCTTTAAATTTCCTTTTACTTTCACTGATATACACAAGACCATAAGGCCATTGCAATGCATAAACTATGCCTTCAGTGTCACAACTAAATATCTCACAAGGACAGTAGATGTGACCATTAATAGAAGGAAAAGTCCTTACTACATATGAACCAGGAAAGTCTGACTCGGAATGAAGCCAATTTTCAGCAGAGGCCCAAGGACAAATGCTCCAGACACATGTATTTGCAATGTGTGAGGAAATCCACACAAATGCAGGGAGGACATGCAGACTTTGCAAGGAAGACACCCCAGCCAAGAATCGAACTGGAGAAACTGTTGCTGTAAGGCAACAATGCTACCACTGCACTGTACATTACAATGACCACAGAAGACTGTACCATTCAAATTTGTAGAAATAGTAGAAACAGTTCTTAAAACAGGAAAATGAAAATGATTATGAACCAAAATATCTCTCATATTTCTACCCCTTTTATAGGATATACCTATGTGAAAAACTGAAAGGCTGCCAGCCCAGCCAGATAGAATCTTGTAAATAATTCTATGTGATTTGTAAATATTAATATAATCCACAGGCTGGTTTTAAAAATGTAAAAGAGAACTATATGTTATGATTAAACTATATGTTGTACTGAGCTTCAAAAATGTAATCACCATGCACTCTGTTGGAAGAGAGCTGATAAGTCAAGCATTGTATGACTGATCTCAAACTCGGAGTCATGATATCTGGACCAGCAAATTCTTTCTATTGTTTTGAAACCAGAATTAATTACTAGATTTTGCATGTATAATGTCTTCTATTGCTGTGGCTTCCTGCAAGTGCACATTGCAAAGAGAAATGTAAATTCTGAGTTTCTGTTAGCCCGAAAGCTAAATCAGAACTGTTAAGAATGAAGTAATCTAAAATGAGTCAGCACTGATGTATTATCAATTTAGACTTTCTCAGAGAGAGAAGAGTATCTGAGCATTTTGGATTTGTCTTCAGAACTGACAACATCACCAGCACTCTGCCTTTGCTCTGTATGTATGTAAGTTATTTAGAACATTGTTTCTCTTAGAAATAGATAGAAAATAGTAAGCTTAGACTAGCTGTTTTCTATATTTATGCCAGTCTATTCTATAGTATTATTTTAAGCATTTTCCTGTGATCTCCGAACTCTTGACTAGCACTGTGTTGAATTGAGGAGATTTGTCTTGTGTTTTTGTTATTTATTATTAAATATTTTTAAATCTTTCAACTGTGGCTGTTTTGTGTAGAGATAATTTGAGCTCTAGAGAGTACACTGCATGCATATAGTGATACTGTCCAAGCCACTCCAATAAGCCTTGCTGTTCGTCATACTTACTAATTGGATAATAATAATAATAATAATATTGCACAGTAAAATTTAACACCATTTGGTAAGGGTCCTATTAGTAGCTGATATTTGTGGTTGGTGGCAGTGATTTCTACCTTATAGGCTGGGCAGAGAAGGGGGTATCGCTTGAGAACCTGTGCGAGCCTTCCCCAGGAGTGTCTGTGTGTTTGTATATAACTCATATCTAAAAGTGTGTGTGTGTCAGCTACTTGGGCAGGGACATGAAACACTGGTAGGACAGAGAGGGTGCTGGAGGTTTTAGCTTGACCACTAAGCTGAGACCTGTACCCTATAGCTGTGCCAGTGGGGAATCTTATTGGGGATCTGGAGAGAAAGGGAGAAACCAGCCCCGGACTGACTGGGATCTCTGTGTGCTCTTAAGGGAAATTGTACTTTACTGTGTGTGTACTTGTTATCCTTCCCAATGTGGATGCCCCTCACTGGTGTTAGTGGTGAGGATTGAGGCTCCTTGATTACTGGGCCAGTGCATGGGTGTCACAACCTAAATGGGGTGAAACTATATTAACTAAATCTTTGAACTTAAATAACTCCAGTAATATTTTACTAGGTTAATCAGAATAGGACTAAAAACACCATATGTGGTTACAAAATAAACTTTCTCACATCTTCCTTTTTATGAACTTTAGTCTCACAGTACAACTTCTTTAATGGTTCAATATTTTATTAATACAAGGCTCAGAAATCACCTTATCCACTGTTACCTGCACCAACTGCTTACTATAGCCCCTAGATTCAAACATCGAGTACATTTTTTTAACTTCGATATTAAAATAATTATCATTATTACATAACCTTCTTAATCTGAAACATTCTCCATATGGAAGAGAAGCAAGAGTGTGTGAAGGATGGCAACTACTGCCCTCTAGATATTTATTACCATTTTCAAACTTTCAGATGTCCGTAATATATTATCATCACTTAAACTTAGATTAATATCCAAAAATGCAATCCGTCTCCCTACCTGGAGACCATCAAAAGAAACCTCAGATCTGTTTTTTTGTAACAATTCAAAAAATAAACATCCATAAAACCTCCCTTACAAATGAAAACAAGATTGTCAATAAACCTATAATATTTAACAACATATATATTTTTTAAAGCACTGTGATATAAATATTCCAACTGATATTAACCCATCATTACATTTGCATACATGGGGGCAAAAGATGCCCCCATGGCTGTGCCCTGAATTTGTTTGTAAATTTGATTGCTAAACATAAAAAAAAATATTATTCAAACAAAAATTTAGTAACTCCATAACATAATTAGATCCAGGGCTATACCCCATAAAATATTTAACTGCTTCCAAACCAAATCTATATTGATTATTAGTGTATAGGCTAACTACATCTACACTAATAAAAAAACATGTCATTGTACCATTTGAAACCAGACAACTTATCCAAAAAATCAATACTATCCGTAATATAAGAAGGCAATTTAACTACATAAGGTAACACAAGTCCATGTAAAAACAAACCTATATTAAATAGAAAATATACTTATTGGTCTACTGGGGGGGGGGTGGTTGAACCTATTCTTGTGAATTTTAGCAAAACAGCCAACTCACCTATCACACCTTTCTCTAATGTTGCACAATTAAAATACCATTACTGTCCACTGTACACCAAGCACTTAATATTATCCGTAATATAAGAAGGCAATTTAACCACATAAGGTAACATAAGTCCACGTAAAAACAAACCTATATTAGATAGAAAATATTTTTTGGCAGATACTGTTGGTCTACTTGGGGGGGGGGGGGTTGAACCTATTCTTGTGAATTTTAGGAAAACAGCCAACTCACCTATCACACCTTTCTCTAATGTTACACAATTAAAATACCTTTACTGTCCACTGTACACCAAGCACTTTCTATTTCTATCAACACCATTTTGTTTTTTCTAGTTAACCACAGTGCAAGGTTTGTTTTAACTTTTGTTCTTAGTGAGGCATTTTCTTTATGATGTAAAGCAATCTCAGAGTTGGTAAACATAAATTAGCAGGGGGTGTGTGAGATATAGCTGCTGACTGCCGATATGGGGTACAGGAAAGCTTGTCCCCCTGCAAAAAAGTGCATTTTTGTTTGTTTGTTTTGTTTGTCTGTTTGTTTGTTTTTTTTTGGCTTTAGATCTTGTGAGATTGATGATTTGCAGATCGTTATTTGTGTACTTTGATATTTTAAAGAATATTGTAAGGCAACAAAGGCACTTTGTCCATAAAATATATATTTTTTTTAATTTAAAAAATATCAGGGGTGCAAACTCTTCCTTAGGTCATACACACAAAAGCACTGAAGTCTCTCTTACCTGTTTAGGGCTAGCTCCAAAGTAAATTCAGGCAGCTTCCTCCTAGCTGGAATCTTTAGCCGATTATCTCCATTTCGATCTACTTTAGGTTATTTCTTCTCTTACAGTAGATGCTCCAGAGCACCATCCCTGCAGTCAGGCATTTCTCTAATTTCCAGGGCTATAGTGCTCTCATTTAATATATTAATTGACAAGGTAATGGCTTGTTACCAGCTCTAATTAAAGGAACGCCTTTATCTATTACAGATACATATCAATATTCTTGTAAACTGAGACATTTTCTGAACAGCAGTATTTTCAGTACTATTTACAAGGCATAATTTTTAACACATCATACCACAACACTTTTACAATATTATTCAGATGAAATCAGTTTTGACACATCCTAGGGCAAGACCTGCCACTTTATGCTGCAATGACCTCCCCAAGCTTGACTCAGGTCACAAAATGGGATGAGGAGCCCAGACAGTCCATCCACACTGTGATAGATCAAGCCAGACTGGTGTTTTACAGTGAACCTGAATGGTTATAAAGGAAGTATCTGCTGAGAAAGCTTAGTATTTCCATATTGTTGCTTGAGCAGATGTTCTAGAGGGCATGATCTGTGACTTATGTAAATTCCCATCGGAACAGACAATACCTCAGTTATGACAACATCCAAGTAACCACCTAGCATTATCTCTAGATAGTGGACTACTTAGTCTCTGCTTTGATTAGTTTGGGACTTAAAAAGTAAATAGGTTGTTCTTCCCCCTGACTTAAAAAGTAAATAGGTTGTTCTTCCACCTCAAAGGCCTGAGCAAGCACTATTGGGCTACTTGTAATGTATCAGTATAAACTATGAATAAGCTATCTGAAGTCCAGGTATACTAAAATAGGGTACAAATATAATGCTACATTCAGTTGTTTAAAAGCATTATCTGCCTGTACTGTTAATTTTATTTTAAGGGGCATCTTCACTTTGTCAAATCTGAAACAAGACATGCTATTAATGCAAACTAGGGTATGTATTTCTGATAGTTGCTAACTAACCCAAAGAATGTCCTCACTTGCTTCTGACAGCCTGGAATAGGCTGAATTTTCACAGTCTCTAGCTTCGCTTTTTGGAGACCAACAATTCCTCTCCCCATACCTCTCAACCTCTTAACATTAAAAATCATATCAATGGCCTTTTAAAAAAAATGATAGAAGAGGTCAGGAGGCTAGACTGAATTTTAGTTTATTTCCAAGTACACCAATCACTTTCTCTTTCTTTCATCACCGTTTTGTTTTTTCTAGTTAACCACAGGTGCAGGGTTTGTTTTAACTTTGGTTCTTGGTGAGGCATTTTCTTTATGATGAAGAGAAATGTATTATTAAAGAATGTGACAGCATCATTTAAAGGGAGAGTATGAAGGTGGTTCCAGTTAATGTATCTTACTCTGGCCAGAAAAGTGTCTTTATGGAAAGATGTGAATTTACACACTACATTATAGCAGTGGTGTTTCAAGAAGCAGCTTAGTTCCAAAACTATAAACAACTCCAAAACACAGCAAAGTACATTATCAAACATGGCAAAAACATAATACACAAACTTTCAATACACTAAGCAAGAAATCCCCAAACTTTTACATCCAGCCAACCCCTTCTACTGACTACACTTATGATACTACTGCCAGTTAATTTAATACACATTTTATCAACACAGTAGCTTCCATATGAAGCAACTCTATTACCTGTAATACCTCCTCACCTCCAGAATAAAAAAATAACCCCAGCACATTTTACTTGGAATACATCCCCACATCCCCATCAGGAAATACCTTCTGAAATTGAAGCCAACTATACTTGCCCCAATCTTCCAGCAGAGCATATTAAACTTGCAGTAGGCACCCTAGTGTACCCAATCTCCATTGTAGTAAACCACTCAATCACAAAAAGCTATGTCCCTACATTTTAGCAAAAATGTAATATCCTACCCCTACATAAAGGTGGTTCCTTAACTGATGTGCACAATTACAGGGCAATACTCATTCTATCCCCATCTAAAGTCTTAGAAAAATGTTATCAAATACATAGCTTACTAATCCCCATACAACATGGATTCTGACTGTACCATAGCACTCCAGCAGCTCTACTCAGCTTTGCAACCATCATCAACTGTAAGAGGGATATCAGGATTTTAGCAGCAACACTTTTCCTTGATTTACCAAAAGCTTTTGACACTATATCTCACCAAAAACTACTCTAGAAACTTTCCTCCCTAGGGCTACAGCACTCATCTCTCACCTGGTTCAGCAGCTACCTCAGCAATATATATTAGGCTGTAAGTAAAATGGAAAAATGGCATCTCTCTATTTCTGTCAGTAAATGGGGGTTCTTCAATGGTCTTTCATTGGTCTCTTGCTATTCATTGCTTTCATAAATTACCTATCTACTGCAGGCAAACCTCAAACATTATTCAATATGCTGATAATTCTCCACTCATTTGCCAGAAACTTAACAATAACTTTAAACCCAAACACAGGAATCCTTCAACTCCACTGAAACATGGTTGTTTAACTTCTGTCAAAGGTACAACAGGTAGCACACTCACCTTTAGTGCAGAAGGCTGTGGGTTCTCTTCCCACACCAGGTAGATGGACTGCTGACATTTTCGTGCAGCATAAGAAGGATACTAGATGACTGTGTTATCCTTTGGATGAGATGTTAAACAGATTTTCCATCCGTTTGAGTTGGTGGTAGAGCAGGTGGATTTAAAAGATCCCATAGCACCTGTCAAAAAGAGTAAGAGAAGCCCCCTAATGTCTTGGCCAAATTTCCTCTATTAGTATAAATACTACCGCAGTTCTCCCAAGAAAAGAAGCCACTTGCCTATTGGGACTAATCCAGTCAACAAAGGATAAATAAATCAAAATGAATACAAACTCTCAATTATTATTAAACCCTAAGAAGACAAAACTTATTCCATTCACACTTAAAGAATAATCTAACAACTTCTCTTCACTGTTTCTTCTTCTAACCAAATCAAAATTGATGCTATCACAAAATTTGGCCATTGCATTAAGCAAGCTATTGGCAAAATGCACAAAAAACGTGGTTCCTTGTATCAAGCTAAACCCTACCCATTCCTCTGTACAGTGCTCTTAAATTTGTCAACCTGCAAGCTAACCAAATGACCATGCTACAAACATGATACAACCAAATTACTACGTTCACAGCAGATATGACTTGTAGGTCCCATCACTGCATGTTACTTACAGTCTAATTTTCCAACCTGAAAAGTGCCAAATACTAAAAACTTATCTATCCTTACTCTCTATATAGGACTCTTCACTCTACTGACAAATTTCTATTAAACCCAATTAAATCAAACAATACTGCAGATGGCTCACTGTATTATTCTCACGTCTCAAGTCTGGAATTCCATTCCCTTCTCAATTAGATAAACTAACAACCTGAAATCCTTCAATCTGCTATTGAAGCAACATCCAAAGGTCTCATGGTTTTGTTCATTCACCACACCTGGCTAAGCTCCCTAAACTTTCCTTATTCATTCTATCCTATCGTGCTCTAAAATGACTGCTTGATCCTTAAATAGATTCAAAGATTCATAGATTTTTACTAGATTAACAACCTGGGGAACCTTTATAAGTCTAGCCAAGTTTTCACAAAAGAATAATGATGTCCTACATCCATATAGGACACAGAGGGACGGGCATTTTTAAACAACTTCTGTCCATAACAGATATGGGTGCCAGGCCCAGTGTAAACTTCCTTTTCCCCATCCACTGGTCTAAGTTTCACTTAAATTGGGTAAGAGATGAACACAGCTTCACATGGATGAAAAGCCTATTACATAGGAGGGGCAGTCTCTGGGACACATATCTGTCTCTCCAGCATGTTCTGTTTAAGTCGCAGACAAAATTCAGGTCCCTAGATCGTGTATTTCTGGTACTTTTTAACTTATGATTATGCAGGAGATTCATAAATGTGGGGTTTGTGGATGCCTTGTAAGCCAGGCATAGATCACCCTCAGCAATCTATAGGAGACTGAGTAGAGGGAAAGGCCTTTAAGGTGCTCTGTGTAAGGCAGGTTTATTGCACCTTGTATTTTTTTGTAAGGAACCTCTGAGGTCACTCCAATTGCTGCATATGTCTGGTCAGGTACATACTTAAAGGAGCATTGTACTGTATGATTGGTATGATAAGGGCAGACTATTATGGGATAATGACCGCTTTGAACGTAGATGCCATGCTCTTACTTATAAATTGCTTAACATAAAAGGATTTCTTCACCATTGTGGCCAAATGGTGGTCGAAGGTAAAGCTACTGTCTATGTGCGTACCCAGATTCCTGACTACTGGGTCAACTCTTAGAGGCATATTGTCAATATGATAATTAGCTGGAATGGTTGACTTCCCAAAGGGTAAAAGTATGCATTTTGAGTACTGAGATTAAGGCAATAGCCTTGACACTATTTGTTAATCAGCGATAGGCCTTCTTGAAGAATACTAGTGTCTGCAGGGGAGTCAATGATAACCCCCATATTGCAATAATTTGCAAACTTAGTCAGCCATAAACCTTCAGCATTTGCTTCCATTTCAGAGAAATAGATGCCCAGTACTGAGCCTTGGGGGACTTTGCTTGGTGGTGGTGGTCTCACCTATTTTGACCTACGGGTCCTTTCAGTGGGCCCAATGGCTATCCAGTGGGTGATAAAAGGGTTTATTCTTAAATTAGTGAGCTTTTCTATAATCCCTGCATGAGGTATTATATCAAAAGCCTTGGTCAGATCGTGGAAAGGTATGCACACAGTCTTGCCTTCATCCATTGCTATGGTAACCCTCTCAAAACAATCCACCAAATTTAGTAGGGATGACCTTCCTTTAACAAAGCCACACTGTGATGGATCCATCATTTGCAGGTTACTCATATCCTCATTTATCATGTGCATGATTATTCTTTCATATTGTTTCATATGAGGCTGGTCAGACTTATGGGCTTTTAGTTACCAGATCAGTTGTTGGACCTTCTTTGTGCAGGGGAATGACTGCAGCCATCTCCCATTTCTTGGGCACAAAACCTGACTGTAGGCTCTGGTTGAAAAGTGATTTAAGTAGCAAGGAAGGTCATGTTTCATGTTATTTATTAAGCATCCTGAGATGTTATTGGGGTCCATTGATGCAGTACTTTTGGCCTTGGAATGTACATTCCTGACTTGTTCCATAGCAATGGTTGGGAACATTGTGGTAGGCAGTATTTCCTTCAGACTATCAGGGAAGGAGTGAGGGGAAAAATTTGAGCTGAACCTGTCAGCCAAAAGGTTGACAATGGCCTCTGTTTCAGTGTGGCTGATGCCATTTACAATAAGTTCTGCGCATTGTTGCATATTTCCCCTGAGGTTATGGACATATCTGTAGAAAGCTTTGTGGTTATCCTTTACCTGAGAAGCTATTCTTTCTTCAAATTTAGCCTTTGAAGTATTACTTAGACTCTTAGCTGCCCATTTAGATGGTCATGGGGCTTTTAGAATATAGGGCTTTGTTCCTCCTTCACTTGACTAAGATTTTTTTCTTTTGTTGTATAACCAACTGATATTGTGAATCCACCAGGGTGGCTTATCTTTTGAGTGTGTGTGATTTTTAATATTGATATGGTTGTGCAGAGATTTTGTAAATGGCTCAGTATATGCTATGGTGTTCACTAGTTTTGGGGGTGCTTGGAATTTAGCCAAAGTGTCACTTAGAAGAGAGAGGTAAGCCTTGGAATAGTTCTTAAGGGTTTTTAGTTTTGCTAGATACCTTGTTTTATTTATTATTTCAAACCATACTGTCTTATGGTCAGATCTGATGAGTGAAGACATTACATTGGGTGAGGAACATCGGCCTCCCATATTGATTAGTACAAGGTCAAGTTTGTACCCCTGGTAGGAGAATGGACCAAGTGCTCCAGGATGTTGGTATTAACAAATATCTGCCTTATCATGTGCTATTATGTCTACTTGGCTACATAGACTATACAGAACTCTCCTCAACTTTACATTGTTGTAAAAGTTCCTTTTACCAGTGTCTTACTATTATAAAATACTATGGATCAAAGCTTTGTTAGTCTAAACACTCATTCTGGTCTATCTTCAAATGGTTTCACAAGTCACTGTATTGCCTGTATCGTGATTATATGTTTATATGCTGACTATTCATATTGTATCTTGTTAATGTTTTTGTTTTCTGATGATTGTGTGCTGAAACAATCATTGCTTTTTCTCATTTTAAGCTCAAATAATTCATTACACTATGTATGTATGTATTTATGTATGTATGTAGGTTATGTTCTCTCTGTATTTTGTGGAGCTTTTCAGCCCTGGCCTTACACTAAAAAAGGGTTTTTACCCAGTCAGACCTTCCTTGTTAATCAAGGTAATAAATAAACAAATAAAAATAAATTAATATTTTTCAAACTTAAACCACTTCTGAAACTCCGTTTCATATAATTATTTATAAAGGGTGTTTCTGTTTGCTTGCTTCTTTTATTTAATAATATTTGCACCCTTAAAAAAACTCACAGCTTTATGGGGAAAGTCAGTAATCCTGGAATAAGTCTGAATCTTAGGGCAAAAGTCATAATGCTATATTTAAATCTGCTTAACTTGCTTTTGAAGGCCGTAACTGTCAGTCTGGCTTGACTTAGAGACTAACATTGACTGTACCTTAGCTAGATGGTAGTCCCAATCCACAGAGTGTATTATTACACTGTCTATGTAAGTAGCAGGATAGTTAACATGGGGCTTTAGGACTCTCTTCATTAATCTCTGAAAATATGGCAGGGTCACCATGTAGCCCAGAAAGGGCAGTTTATTGGAATGAGCTCCCCAGAGTGGAAAAATATGCCTCTTCCCTGGCTTTAACTGTTAGAGGGATGTGCCAGTACCCCTTAGCCACTTCTAACCAGTACAACGTTTTGTTTCATATCTCAATTTCCCCAGTATTTATTAATATATCCAAAATACTCTATATAGATATACCTGGTAGTTCTTCTTTCTGAAAAGGACTGATATCCAGGGATTCAAGATTATTCATGGAAAGCAGAAGATTTTCTTCTTCACTGGTAATGCCATCATGAAATATTTCACATTTGATGAACAAGCTTTTGTAGAGTTCTATTGCAGGTTTTATTATTTCCATGAAGCCTTTGCTTCCTTTCAAATGTAATTCAATGTGACATGTTGCAGCAAAAAGCTTCATGAGATTAATAAGGTCATGGTCTTCAAATTTGTCTGCATCTAATACTTCAAGTTTCAGATGTGGAACTTTATGTGCCTGTGCAGAAATGAATGGAGCAATGAACGTGTCAGGCAGATATCGGGGTATCAGCCTTGAACATCTATGATGACTGCTAATGCTATTTTCACGTTTTATTATCATAGTGTCACGAAGCTGATAAGCACCAGCATAATCTGATTCAGTACAAGGGACTCCAGTTTTAGACAATGTTGTATCCACACGTGAAAAATCCAACTTTGGTTGTACTTTGTCACCCAATATTGTGAAAATTACACTGTTGAGTAGCGTAAAAGTTTCTGGGTGGTCACAAAGAAATTTCATCAACATTGTGCCTGGTTGCAGTGTTTTACCAAAAGACAGATTTTTGCCTTTTAGAAAATTCTGAATTTGAGGACAGCATTTAGCAATACAGATATTTTCATAAGCAGCCTGGATGACAAAATTCAGGAAGTAATTGTTTATAATGTCAGCTGTAAGTTCGGTATCCTCTGATGCTGCCAGCATAACAGTGAATGCATTTTGTGTCACAGCTAACTCTGGGTGGTGCTTTAAATAGTCTTGATTCTCACTCTGGGCATCTAAGGCATTGCTGCTGTTCATCATATTGAGCAAGTGGGTTACAATTTTGCATACTGACTTTGACGAATTACATGCACATTGCAAAAAGTAAAAGTACTGCCCAGAAAATTTCAAGAAAGTGTCAATGTGTTGCAATATATGCAAGCCCTTTTCATTTGCTTCTTGTGAGTCTGATATCAGGTAGTCACTCAGTTTCTCACCAGCGAGGTACTCTTGAAAACACGGGTGCAAGAACTTGTAGACTGGATGAAGCCTCTGTGATGTGAATTTGCTTATCAGTCCTAGTCGAACAGCTTCTTCTCCATGCACACCTGCTTCACTGAGATCCTTGTCAGTGAACTCAAACCGTGATTTAAAAAAGCCCACTAAGGCAAGTTCTTGACATGATGCAATGACTGTACTCAATGTCTCCTTCTCACTAAAGAACTTTAGTTTGCTGAAGTACAAGTAGGCTCTGAAGAGAAAAGTGGTGCTGAATTCTTTTTTCTGTGGAAAATGGACCCATGATACACTAACAGCAACTGCAAAAAGCGGAGATTTTAAAATACTTTGTAATGTTTTAGCTATGACTGCCTTATAAAAAAGGTTTCTCACACACTGGATGTCATGTGAGAAAAGTTTCTTTAATACACACAAGGAGCTATAGAATGGAAATTCTCTGATAGTAAAGACGGAACTAGCAAACCTGCGAACACTTCCAACTCTGTTAGTACAAGTTGTTACTACTATGCAATTCTTACTGATATGATTCTTTTGAATCAACTCTTTAATGCAATTAGGAACTGACTTATTCTCACCATAGTCATCAATTAAAAATAAGATCTGATTTTTCAAATAGTACAACAAGCTTTTGAAAATGGCATCAGTCAGAATGAAGTTAGGTCCCAATAATTGTTTTTGTATGGTATAAGCCAATCCTTGGACATCATCTAAGGAGCTTAGAGGGACATGGAAAACAAGTTTAAATCTTTGTAGAACAGGACAGCAACCAGAACCCCACAATATGGCGATCTTTTTTAATAGAGCTGATTTTCCACTTCCTGCTTCTCCTAAAACAATGGTGATGTTGGAGAGATGCCTAATTATTTCTGGAAGAGTGACATTTTCAAGAGTTTTGTTTCTGTCATTTTTTGAGATGAACATTAGCTCAGAATAAACATACTTCACATCTGTTGATATGCTAGTAGGTTCACCAAAAGGCAACACTTTTCTGTATGCCTTACTGTTGTACAGCTTTCTCAAACATAAATTCACATTGTATATTATCTTCATCCAGTCAGTATCACTCAGTAATTCTGCTGCACCTGCAGGAAAAAAAAAAAACAAACAAAAAACAAAATATTACCATGTCTGCAGTTTTACTACCATCATCACAGTATTTTGTCTGCTGAATTATTTGTTGCTTAGTTAGACATATGATTTACCTACAGGAAGCTCAAAACATAATTCAGGCTCATTGACTTCTTTCATAGTTTCTAGAAAAGCAGATTCTCACAGCAATACAATCACAGGTGACACGACAGTATGCAACTGTGGCCCTCTAACTCATTGTTTTTCCTGATGTTTTACTTCTTACTGCCATTTTCAATCTTTTAAATCCAGTTAATGATGCTACTTATGTTCTACATGTTATCAGTCCTTATAATACAAAACTATCTATATATACAATGATTAAATGGCTGATTTTTAGGTCTCAAACCTAGACACATCATTTAGTCAATCAGGACATCATGACCCATTAGAAAGCATGTTTTCTTCTTAATGTTTCACAGACAGTCCTCATTTATCTCTGAATAGTTCCTTTCTCATGGCTTACTTGCTAGATTCTCTGCCCTTCTTGTAGGACTTATTTGACTACACTAATGCATACTATCCCCGGGATTCAAGAAGCTGAAATCTCAGTACAGGAGCAGTGTGTAGGCACTCCTGTACGGAATATGGCCACCGAGCTATCCAGGAACGTGCCGTTTTGACGTGCATGAGCCTGCCTACACTGTTCCTGCACGGAAAGCCCTGCAGTATGTTAATCAGCTCATTTGCTGGTGAAAAACATGCAAATGAGCTGAATTAGTGATTCAGGAAGTAGGCAGGTCTCTGTGCAGGAACAGTGTAGGGCGCAGAAATGTACTCAGCTACTAGCCGAATACATTTCTGCAAAATAGAAAACAGAGGTATGACAGCCTTAAATAAAGCATGTATTCCATGAATTAGGCATGCCAATGGCCAAATATATGGCAAGTGGCATGAAAAACAGTTAATTGTTTTGCAAATAAAAAGGGTTTTTTTTTGGCCGATCTCGGCCGTTTAAGCATAGGGCAGTGGCGCTCAAACGTGATCATGCCGAAAATACAAAAAACAAGGGAAACAATCAAATTTGAGAGAAATTTGCATTTTGCCATAATAGTCAATGGCATGCAGAATGAAAACAATACCAGGGAATAGTGGTTGCTAAGGGGAAAGGCTCAGTGTAAGTGTGGTAACTCAGGAGTAAGGTTGTGTATGCAAATGAGGGGATTTATACTGAATCACAAATTTCTTCTAAGTGTCAGACTGCACCTAACAGTGTAGGTGCTCCAACACCATGGTGTAGACAGGAGGAGAAGCTAACATGAAAAGGGGGTGTGTCATGATTGCTGTAAGCACACTGGAGCTCAGTGGCCCGTGTTTGCCCTTAGCTAAGCACAGCTAAGGCAGGGTGTGTGTCCGAGGCTGTATTCCTCTATTCCATGAAATGCAGAGCGTGTTCACATCTAGGAAGGGCCAGTTCTGCTTAAAATTGTTTACTTTAGCTAAATGGGTGTGCATGGCATACACCGGGCCAAAAACAAAAACAAACAAACAAACAAAAACACATGGGATAGCAGAATTGTTGCCATTTGAGCACCGGGAATATGAGGCACACATCAGGGCTTAAACAGGGAGGAAATGGGAAGGGCAAACTGCAGAAAGAAGGCAATTAAGGAGAACAAGCATAGCCAACAGGTGTAATCTATCAGAATCAGCCAATTACACAGGCAGTAGCCCAGCACACTACTTTAAACTATGCAAACAACTTTCATTCTGGTTTTTCCCACAAACTCTACACCACCATTGTGTACACATTCGGGGGAATTTTAAACTGACAAATCTAACAAAACATGTTAGGGGCTGCTGTTGCTCTGATCTGTCAGCATGTGCTAGAGACTGAGGGTGGTGAGGAGGAAAATGCAACCAACTCATACTGAGGAGGAGGAGAAGAGTGTTCAGAACCAGGGTAACCTACCAGGTGCTACACGATCTGGAGATAGTAGAGTGAGACAGGGTGGACTGGGACATACTTCAGCAACTTGTTGAGCTGTGCCAGCCTCACCTCAGAGCCAGAACCAACAGAGCGGAACCCATCCCAATGGATACCATGGTATGTGTAGCTTTAAGAATACTAGCTACAGGTACTTTCCAAAGACCAACTGGTGATATCATGGGGGTCTCACAAGCATCTGCTTTCAGGATACTCCACTTGTTCCTGGATGCTATGTGAACACATGTTGCTGAGCACATTCACTTCCCCAACACCCATGAGGAGAGGACCAGCAATATGCGTCTCTTCCACTGTGTAGCAGACTACTCAGAGGTACTGGGTGCCTTAGACTACATGCACATCCACATCAAAGCACCACTTGGTGAATGGGGTAGGGTCTACATAAACCGCAAGGGTGACCCCTCCATCAACTGCCAGGTCATGTGCAATGCCCAGGGCATTATCATGAATGTGTGTGCTGGCAGCCCTGGAAGCTATCACGACTCCCACATCTGGCATTCATCACAGCTGTACCAGGAGTTTGCCAGTGGGGACATCCCATATGGTCAGCTGGTGGGGGATGCTGGCTATGCACTGGAGCCGTGGCTGATGATACCCATCAAAAATGCACACACCCATACAAGAACTCCATAATGAGGCGCACACACAAACCAGGATCATTACAGAGCATGTGTTTGGGATGCTGAAGTCACAGTTCTGCTGCCTTGACATATCCAGTGGAGCCTTGCAGCACCCTCCAGCCACATGTATACACAAGTTCACAGTATGTGTCATGCTACACAATATGATCCTGCAGAAACAGCTGCAGCAGGAACAAAATGGGGAAGGGCCACACAGCCCCCCACCATTGCCAAGGCCTCCACAGGCACATAGTGACTCTGAGGAGGAACATCCAGAGCCTGCCCCTGTAGACAGATGGAGGCATTCCCAGTATGCCCTGGCCTTGGCAAAGAGCCAAAGCATAGCACATACACTGACACTGTAGGGCCCCAGGGACTGGACCCCTCTCTCTCTGACTTGCACACACAGTAAAATGGATGCCAAAAATCACACCACCTGTACCTGACCATGTATAGGCAGTGTATTGAGTGCATCTGACATATTCATCCCTCAAGCACCACCTTCACAACAGCTGCAAGAACAAGGTAAGCCAGTCTCTGTAACAAAAAAAATGAATGGAGTGGAATTTTGTGATAGCATATCTATGGTATTGATCAAGCATGTAAGGGAATGGGGTGGCTAACTGGGATAGCAGCAGACAACTGACAGCTCTGTGGGACTGCAGGAGGTGTATCCCCAGTACTGCCCTACCCACACCATGCAGTACCACCCTAGTTGACAAATACCACTGCTGTATATGTGGTGAGCCAAATAACTGGGGGGGGGGGGTCATAGGTCACATGCATGGATGTCAAAGTGAGGGTCCCATACCCACCACCAACCCCACATAGCAGATCAGCTGTAGAAAACCATACAGCAATACCTGGCAAAGGCCCCCACAAGGTGACATCCATGAAATCTCCACCCGCAGACTCTTACACAGTGATATCACAGCAAGTCTGGCAGTGGCAGTATGGCTTTGGAAGGTAAGAAGTCTGAAACTACAAATGTCTATGCCAGAACATTCTGACCTGTGGCTGATACTGTTTTGCCTGTAGTCTGAAATATAGGGCACACCACTATGCTAAATGAGACCAAAATGTTAAGCAAATATCAGCACAGTTTGTGCAGATGTGTATCGTGTACAGTTGTGTCCCCCCCATACTCCCATAGAAATACAATAACATGTTCCTAGCCTTAAGCAGCATCCAACTGTCACCCAGAGTGATGGCACAATAGTCACAGAAAGCAATTATTAGTAACACCCACAGTCACCTTACTGGTGCCATCCCAGGGATGTCTCCTGCCGGCAGCCTGGGAACATATGATCATCAGAATGCACTGCCTTGCTGCAAATGGCCTGCATCTGTCACCCCTGGCCTACATGCCTCTGGCAAATGCCTATGCCTCACCCACAGTGCCCTGTTAGAGAGTGCCATGGGGTCCATAACACCAACATAACACAGTCTACAAAATACAAAGAAAGCCCATGCTGATAACTGTTAGGAGCAAACCTGACAGCCTCAAAGAGCCAGAAATCTGGATGAATAATGGGGTGAAGAAGGTCCAAAGATAAGGACACCTGTGAAATACTGCTCTAATAATGTTATAAAGTTGTTGGAATGATTAGTATTGGCATGGAATGTCTAAAGGGTACGAAGTCTGAAAATGAAATGGGAACTGTCAGTAATATCTGACTTCAGCCCTAAGTGACTTGAAAAACACTTTTGCTTGAAAACCAGACTTGTGTGGGTAACCAACAAGATATATGAGTCATGGGTGTGGACATTCTGTGATACTCTGTACAGTTTACAGGCAGGGCTGGGAGTTTAAACATGGGAATGCACTCACTGCGGCAGGCCTAACCCTGGAAGATGGGGACATGTCTGCATCTACAGAACCTTGGGCCACAGCTAAGGGGAGTAACACACCCCTCCCTGATCACTCATCCTATGCTATATCTTGACCCCACCACATGGCCATCCAAGCAAAATGAGGCGGGCCATACATATATGTGTGACAAACACACACCTACAGGCTGGTCAAACAGCCTGACACATACAAGACCCAACAAGTGCAGTCAACCATTGAGAAGAACCCAATGCAAAGTACTGGTAGCCATAGGCAAGCATATCTGCTCAGGACACACAGCCCCCACATATCCTATTCTCTACAAATCTATCTGGAGTCTGCCTGTCACCCTGATCCTGTCTGATTTATATTACCCAAGTGTAGACTGGAAATCAGACCAGCCAAGAACATAAATGCACAGCGATTCCACCATTGTAATATATCACCAAGGTGCTGGACCATTTCCACAGCACCAGCAGTCAATTGCTTGTAGGCACACCTCTCAACAGGCTGGATTATGCAAGAATGCGTAGCATTTGGCCCATAAACCTGGTGTGTGCATCATCCATCCTGTAATCCTGTATTCCTTTGGTAAATCACTGTGATGATCTGAGGAGGTTTATCATGAGGTACTGAAGCAATACATGACAGTGTCAAACGGCATATATGACAGATGCCTGCTAAAACAAGCCCTGTAACCCTAGAAACCCATACATTACTATGAGAAATTGTCACAATCACTGTATGACCCATTGTCCCCCACATTTCGATAGGCTATCTCCAGATATCCTGAACCAATAGGTTGAGAGGTATGGCTGTAGCACAAAACAAACTGGACTGGTGTACAACAATCCCTGGAATGGAGTCCCACATTTACTATAAAAGGACACACTGGGCATGCTCATAAATTTAGAGAAATGTCAGTAGGATCTAGGAATGAACAGGTCTTCCCCACCCAGTGCACTTCCCATTGCCCCAACTTAGCAGGCCTGAAGATGCCTGTCACCATAGAAGTCACTTTTGTAAAGTTGAGCCTCATAAGCTCTGTGGCTCATGTGATAACTGCATAACACTGTAGTACAAATAACTAGTTAGGTAGGAGTTCTAATCTCAGTCCTGGCAAATGTAAAAGTGTGTGTTCACAACTAAAAGCTTTTGGGTCCAATCAAATCCAGTACACTTTCTCTTTCCCTACTTTAGCAGTCCTGTAGATATCAGTCATCTTAGACGTGCCTTCCATCAAGCCTCAGCCCAATAAACTCTGTGGGGCATGCGATAACTGCATAGCACTATACTAAAAATAACTAGTTAGGTAGGAGTTCTATTCTCAGTCCTGGCAAATGTAAAAGTTTGTGTGTGACAGTTGTGTGTGCAAGACTGAGGGAGCTGTGTGTTTGTTTGTTTATAGGTGAAACAGTTTTGCCATTCCCACCCACAACACTTCACACTGCCCCAACTTACCAGTCCAGATGATGTCAGTCCCTTATCAGCAACTTTGGCCAGCTGTCAGCTCTGTAAGCTCAGTAATGCATGTGATAAATACTTAACACTATAGTAGAAATGACTAGTCTGGCAGGGGTTCTGCTGTTGTATGTGGCAAATGTGTGTGTGGGCATGTATGCTTGCAAGCAGAAGTATTATGACATGTTTCCCACCCCTGCCCTACTTTATCAGTCCTGGTGATGTCATTCCCCATATCAGCAACTTTGACCAACTCTCAGTCCACTAAGCTCTGTAGCATGTGCGGTAACTATGTAACACTATGGTACAAATAACCAAGTTAAGTAGGGGTTCTACTCTAACACCTCGTAAGAGTGTGTGGACATGTGTCTGTTTGTATAACAAAGTATTTTGATAAGTATAACACCCACTGCATTACTTTATCAGTCCTGCTAAAGTCATTCCCTTTAGAGGTTCACAAGTGTGTAGTAGGTAATGGCCCAGGAACCTTAACAAGCCTAGCACATATAAGGGTCCTGCCATTGCACCACCCAATGTTACTTCCCAGTGCCTGTAGCAAGTATAGCCATTACAGAGATCCTTGGGTTGAACTGTCTATTACCCATCCACTCATCAAGATTTCTCTGGAACAGGGTGTGCTAGGTGCTCTGCATGATGTGTATGGGAAGTGTATTTCAGGGCATGTGCAGTCTCTTGGTCAGGGACTTGTCCCACCAGCATGTTGGGGTGTTTGTGGTACTGGGGTGGAGGGCTCTGCAGTGTGTGGTATGGATGGCTTTATATGAAGCATTTCTAAAACAGCTGGGTCAGACATGGCTTTGTAAGTCAAGCACAGATAGCACAGATAGCTGCTAATTAGGTGATATGACACAGAGAATAGCTTGGGTCTTCAGAGTCTGTCTGTGTAGGATGTGCACTTAATGCCTAGGAACCCCTTTGTGAGGTGCTTCTGTGACCTCTCCAGCTGTAGCAGGTATCTAGTGAGGTACATGGTAAATGGGCCATAATACTTGAGGAGTGGTCTAATGAGGGAATAGTAGACAATGATCATTACCTCTGTCTTCCTGGATGCAAACCCTTAGTAATGCAATGTGCCATATAGAATGACTTCCTGACCACAGTGGCAATGTGGTGCTTGAAGGAGAAGTTGTTGTCAACCTGTGTCCCCAGATCTCTTATAATGCCTACAGTATTCTTTAGGCTCCCATTGATGTGGTACTTACTGAGAACTGAGTGTTTTACCAAAGGGGATGATTATGCATTTTGTGGTGTTAAACTTCTGGCCATGGTTTTCACACAACTCATTGGTCTCACTGAGGCCTTTCAGTAGGATGCCTGCATCACTTGTGGAATTCATGATAGCTCCAAACTTGCAGTCCTCTGTGAACTCGGTCAGCCAGAGTTCCTCTGTGTTGGGGTGGACTCCTGATAAGTAGATGCTGGACAGGACACTATCCAGTACTGATCCCTGTGGGACTCCACTCATGACTGCTTGCCAGTCTGACTTGGAGTTTGCCACTGTCACACTGTGTGTTCTGTGAACCAGTTTGCAAACCACCCACTGATATAGGGGTTGATGCCTAGTTCATGGGTTTATAAATAATTCCTGACTGAGGAATGGTATCAGAATTCTTGGCCAGATTGAGGTAGGCTGTATGTAGTGCCTTACTGTCATACACAGCCCTGGTGACTCACTCAAAGACATCAACCAGGTTGAGCATGCATGATCTGCCATTCACAAAGCCAAACCATGTGGGCTCCAGAGTTAGGAGATCACCCATATCTTGGTCAATCAGGTCCCTGATGATGCAGTCCATACCGGTACATAGTAGACTTGTCAGGCTAAGGGCCCAATAATCCCCAGGGTCTGTAGATGCTACCCCATTTATGGAGAGGGATGACTGTAGCAGTGTGCCATTTTGGAGGGACAAAGCCTGAGGTGAGGCTGTAACTGACCAGGGAACACAGATATGGTGCCAGGTCTCTATGTGTGTCACGTAGAACACAGCCATGGATATGCTGGGGTCCCATGGAAGCTGTATTCTTACCTGAAGCCAGTGCAGAGCTAACCTGGCCTTCAGTAATGCTGGGTGTCTGGCATTCATCTGCCATTGTGATTGTCCTCTTTGGGGGGAGAGATGGGTAAAGCTGGCAAGAAATGTGTTGGTAAGACTTTGGCCAATATCTGTTGTCTCCAGATAGGAATTAGCATTGTGCAGTAACTCACAGCACTTGTGGTTATTGTTGTGGAGGTTGTTATATAACTATCAAAGGCTTTTGTAATTGTCATCATTGTCTGCTGCAAGTCTGCCTTCATAGCTGCCTGTAGGTGATTCCATGAGGGATTCCCAAGTTGCGTTTGAGGCTAATAAGGGGGTTCTCCAGTCTTGGGACATCACCTTTTTCTGCAACAGTGTCCTTCTTCTGTTGTACACTTTAGTAATGGCAGGGGACCATCACATTGGCTTCCAGTGTTTGGAGGACAGTGCCTGGGTTCTGTTGGCTATGGCTAGTACCATGCATCCATGTACATGTTTGTGCAGTGCATATGTGTATAATTCGACAGTCATGCAGCTATTTTCCATTGGCATGGGTGCAGTGAAGCCATCCACCCCTGTTTTTATGACTGCAAAGTCAGCTTTGGAGTGGTTTTGCAAAGTGGTTACCTTTGTGGGGGGTGTGGGTGAGATGTTGAGCTCCATGTTGATTACATCATGTTTGGATCTGACCAGGTAGGGATTGACAACTGTGGTCAAGCAACAGTCCCATATGTGAGTAATCAACACAGGTGAAGGTTGTTGCATCCTCTAGTGGGGGTCAGTATGAGCCGGTCCAGGGCATTGGAACTGATGAGTTCCAGGAAGCACTGGGCCAGTGTACTGGTGATTGACTACTTTCCTCAGGTAACAGAGGGGTATTTGAAGTCTTCTACTATGTCAGTGTTGGGTTGGACCTTCACAGATGCCAGGGTGGTGAGGAATGTGCATTGACAGTCTAGGGACATAGATGGGGACCGATAGCAGGCTATGGTGTGGATTGCACTATTACCCAAAGTCAGTTGTACCGGAAGTACCTCTGATGCATTATGCTGGGATACTATACTAGAGGTGTGCATATCCATTATGAATATGGAGACAACACTACCTGTGGAGGTGTGGTCCATGTTTGGGGGCTGCCAGCTGTGGAATGCATCATAGTCTGTTAGTGCAGGGCTGCTTTCTGCTGCTATGAACCACCTTTCCTTTACAGCACAAATGTCAATGTCCTCTACTCTGAGGAGTGCTTTGAGTGACTGCATCTTGACAGTTATATGTTTACTGTTGAGCAGCATGACCCTCACATTGCATGCATGTCTAGCTGTTACAGTGATAATTTGATTTGGAAAACTACCTAATAAGGCACTATAGGGGTGAGAAGACACTTACCCTGTACCTGGAAACCCAGGGCTGACAGTTTTAGGACATCTCTGGCAAGGCATTGAGGTATGTCAATCATGTTATCCCAAGCAGAAAAATACTGGATCCCCTGAGAATGACACACAACACGTAAGTCAATGTTGCAGTCAATTATCTGTTGATAATACTACATCATCATTCTGGGTGACAGCAGTATACTGTTGGGGCTACTGTCACACCTGCCTTAACCACATAATCCAAGAGTTCAACCATGTCTATTGTCATGAAGTCCAGGGAGGTGTGTCTCAAATCATTCACACCCACATGGATGAAGACAGAGTGATACTTGTAGTTGTTATGGAGTGGCCTGACTGGGTGGGTCATGTGTTGGATGCTGGCATGTGAAAGATGGTTGGCTGTTGCCTCCTCCTTAATCAACTTAGTGAGTGGGACATCTGTGTGCCACAGTACTGAACCACCCATGATCACTGTATTGTGCAAGGTGATTTGCCTTAGGAGCTTAGGTTGAGGGCCACACTGTGTAGTTGACAAATGTGTCCTTTGGCATGTGCTAGGTTGTGGTGTCTGAGTGGGTGTCTGTCTTGCTGGTCTGTGCTGTTTGTGTAAATATCCATTGAGTACCTCTGTGGAGGTGGGTGTGTGGCTTTTCAGTGTATGTCAGAGCTGTCATAGTTGGTGTTGTGGTGAGCTATGTGTTCCACATGGTGTGGTGCAGGTATTGATCTTATCCTCTTGACCAGCAATTCCAGTCTTTGCTGGAGAGTGCATATTTCCACATTTGGTGATATAGGCGTAACTCTCACTGGTATGAGTGTTTGGAGTTTAGAGGAGTGGGTTGTCTGTGTACATGAAGCAGTTGCAACAGTGCCTAAGAATAGACAAGTGCACCAAGTTAATGGGTGAAAGCACAGAAAACCGCACTGCAATCATACCAGGAGGGGTGGTCATAACTAGTAAGTACTGGGTCTAATTCCATGATGAACAAGTACTGGTGATGGCTCCCAGGTGTGATACACTTACTGATACAATAACCTGTTGAAGTGCAAAGCTATAATGCTATTTGAAGTGCAAGATATAAAGAAATAAGAAGATGTAAGGGAGAAACTGCAGGCAGACTTCCTGCCACCTGTAATACTTAACCTCAGAGGTGCAGTTATCAGCACCTTTGGCCAGTTGCAAGTCCAGTAAGCTCTGTGACGCATGCAGTAACTGTGTAACACTAAAATACAAATAACTGGATAGGTAGGCTTCTAATCCCAATACTGGGAAGTCTGTGTGTGTGTGTGTGTGGTCTAGGCACCATCTTGAATCAGGGGCTGTGATGCATTTGGCCTATAAAATCTGCGGTACATAGTAGCACAGCCCTGGTGACTCACTCAAAGACATCAACCAGGTTGAGCAGGCATGATCTGCCATTCACAAAGCCAAACCATGTGGGGTCCAGAGTTAGGAGATCACCAATATCTTGGTCAATCAGGTCCCTGATGATGCAGTCCATACCGGTACATAGTAGACTTGTCAGGCTAAGGGCCCAATAATCCCCAGGGTCTGTAGATGCTACCCCATTTATGGAGAGGGATGACTGTAGCAGTGTGCCATTTTGGAGGGACAAAGCCTGAGGTGAGGCTGTAACTGACCAGGGAACACAGATATGGTGCCAGGTCTCTATGTGTGTCATGTACAACACAGCCTTGGATATGCTGGGGTCCCATGGAAGCTGTATTCTTGCCTGAGGCCAGTGCAGGGCTAACCTGGCCTTCAGTAATGTTGGGTGTCTGGCATTCATCTGCCATTGTGATTGTCCTCTTTCAGGGAAGAGATGGGTAAAGTTGGCAAGAAATGTGTTGGCAAGACTTTGGCCAATATCTGTTGTCTCCGGATAGGAATTAGCATTGTGCAGTAACTCACAGCACTTGTGGTTATTGCTGTGGAGGTTGTTATATAGCTATCAAAGGCTTTTGTAATTGTCATTGTCTGCTGCAGGTCTGCCTTCATAGCTGCCTGTAGGTGATTCCATGAGGGATTCCCAAGTTGTGTTTGAGGCTAATAAGGGGGTTCACCAGTCTTGGGACATCACCTTTTTCTGCAACAGTGTCCTCCTTCTGTTGTACACTTTAGTAATGGCAGGGGACCATCACATTGGCTTCCAGTGTTTGGAGGACAGTGTCTGGGTTCTGTTGGCTATGGCTAGTAGCATGCATCCATGTACATGTTTGTGCAGTGCATATATGTATAATTCGACAGTCATGCAGCTATTTCCCATTGGCATGGGTGCAGTGAAGCCATCCACCCCTGTTTTTATGACTGCAAAGTCAGCTTTGGAGTGGTTTTGCAAGGTGGTTACCTTTGTGGGGGGTGTGGGTGAGATGTTGAGCTCCATGTTGATTACATCATGTTTGTTTCTGACCAGGTAGGGATTGACAACTGTGGTCAAGCAACAGTCCCATATGTAAGTAATCAACACAGGTCAAGGTTGTTGCATCCTCTACTGGGGGTCAGTATGAGCCGGTCCAGGGAATTGGAACTGATGAGTTCCAGGAAGCACTGGGCCAGTGTACTGGTGATTGACTACTTTCCTCAGGTAACAGAGGGGTATTTGAAGTCTTCTACTATGTCAGTGTTGGGTTGGACCTTCACAGATGCCAGGGTGTTGAGGAATGTGCATTGACAGTCTAGGGACATAGATGGGGACCAATAGCAGGCTGTGGTGTGGATTGCACTATTACCCAAAGTCAGTTGTACCGGAAGTACCTCTGATGCATTATGCTGGGATACTATTCTAGAGGTGCGCATATCCATTATGAATATGGAGACAACACCACCTGTGGAGGTGTGGTCCATGTTTGGGGGCTGCCAGCTGTGCAATGCATCATAGTCTGTTAGTGCAGGGCTGCTCTCTGCTGCTATGAACCACCTCTCCTTTACAGCACAAATGTCAATGTCCTCCACTCTGAGGAGTGCTTTGAGTGACTGCATCTTGACAGTTAGATGTTTACTGTTGAGCAGCATGACCCTCACATTGCATACATGTCTAGCTGTTACGGTGATAATTTGATTTGGAAAACTGCCTAATAAGACACTATAGGGGTGATAAGGCACTTACCCTGTACCTGGAAACCCAGGGCTGACAGTTTTAGGACATCTCTGGCAAGGCATTGAGGTATGTCAATCATGTTATCCCAAGCAGAAAGATACTGGATCCCCTGAGAATGACACACAACATGTAAGTCAATGTTGCAGTCAATTATCTGTTGATAATACTGCATCATCATTCTGGGTGACAGCAGTATACTGCTTGGGGCTACTGTCACACCTGCCTTAACCACATAATCCAAGAGTTCAACCATGTCTATTGTCATGAAGTCCAGGGAGGTGTGTCTCAGATCATTCACACCCACATGGATGGACAGAGTGATACTTGTAGTTGTTATGGAGTGGCCTGACTGGGTGGGTCATGTGTTGGATGCTGGCATGTGAAAGACGGTTGACTGTTACCTCCTCCTTAATCAACTTAGTGAGTGGGACATCTGTGTGCCACAGTACTGAACCACCCATGATCACTGTATTGTGCAAGGTGATTTGCCTTAGGAGCTTAGGTTGAGGGCCACACTGTGTAGTTGACAAATGTGTGCTTTGGCATGTGCTAGGTTGTGGTGTCTGAGTGGGTGTCTGTCTTGCTGGTCTGTGCTGTTTGTGTAAATATCCATTGAGTACCTCTGTGAAGGTGGGTGTGTGGCTTTTCAGTGTATGTCAGAGCTGTCATAGTTGATGTTGTGGTGAGCTATGTGTTCCACATGGTGTGGTGCAGGTATTGATCTTATCCTCTTGACCAGCAAGTCCAGTCTTTGCTGGAGAGTGCATATTTCCACATTTGGTGATATAGGCGTAACTCTCACTGGTATGAGTGTTTGGAGTTTAGAGGAGAGGGTTATCTGTGTACATGAAGCAGTTGCAACAGTGCCTGAGAATAGACAAGTGCACCAGGTTAATGGGTGAAAGCACAGAAAACCGCACTGCAATCATGCCAAGAGGGGTGGTCATAACTAGTAAGTACTGGGTCTAATTTCATGATGAACAAGTACTGGTGATGGCTCCCAGGTGTGATACACTTACTGATACAATAACCTGTTGAAGTGCAAAGCTATAATGCTATTTGAAGTGCAAGACATAAAGAACTAAGAAGATGTAAGGGAGAAACTGCAGGCAGACTTCCTGCCACCTGTAATACTTAACCTCAGCTGTGCAGTTATCAGCACCTTTGGCCAGTTGCAAGTCCAGTAAGCTCTGTGACCCATGCAGTAACTGTGTAACACTAAAATACAAATAACTGGATAGGTAGGGTACTAATCCCAATCCCAATACTGGGAAGTCTGTGTGTGTGTGTGTGTGTGTGTGTGTGTGTGTGTGTGTGTGTGTGTGTGTGTGTGTGTGTGTGTGTGTGTGTGTGTGTGTGAGAATCATGTACTAAAAATTAAAGCACAAAAGAACAAACATGGTAAATCCAGGACGCATATTTACCAACACATGTATGATATTGGGAAAAACAACTTAAAGAATGCACTAGCGAAACATATTAGCATGCATTCAGGTCACCACTTCAAGTTTATAGTATTGGAGTAATTTGTATGGATGAGACAGGAGGGGGGTCCCACTGGCCAATTACTAGAATTTAAGGAACTACTATGGCAATTAAGGGTCAATGCCACCACTTACCCAGGATTGAATGACATGGTTTCTATCAGTAGTTACTTAAAATTAAAAGCTGACTTTTTGCTCTGAATCAGGGACAAGGTGTACTCATGTGTTTAAATTTTCATTTTTTTTGCATTTGATTATTATTGCTTATACAACAGGCATTAGACATATAATGTTTTGTGATGACATTTTTTAAAGATTTATACATACACATTTATATGTCATTTTTTATTTCTTTTTCTTTTTTGTTTTTTTGGACTTATTCTTTCATTTATTTGTTATATACATTATAGAGGGATGGAAGACATGTTAGTTTTTGATTATGTTTTATTATTTCTTAAAAAAGGGAGTCTACAGTTTTAATTCACATTATTGAAGTAATTAATTATGTATGTTAATTGGTGAATCTATTGGAGTATAAAAAAGGGCAATGTGACTATGTGTTTTATTCTGAAGAAGTCATTTGTAATTGGTGACGAAAGCGCTCAATAAATTGTATTTACTGCATTTCTTGGATTTACCCCATTTGTTCTTTTGTGCTTTAATTTTTAGTAGTTTTCTTTCTGTGGTTGGTTTGTATGGAGTCTAGCACGCAGAATGGAGGGGGCACCAGAGATGTTCACAAGGACCTGACTACAGCGATACTTAAAAGAACTGACCTTATTGGGACTTTTAATACTCATGTTTTGGGTCTTGGACATAAACTGGACCTGTTAACTGAAGATTTTCACCATTTTAAAACAGCATCATCTGTTGGTTCGCAAGACTCACTTTTTAACATTCCGCCAGGGCAGGGCAGCCCTTGTAGTTCATGAAGTGTTCACCACACGGACAAAAGTCATGTGGCTCCAGCCGGAACTACAGCTCAAGCAAGCAATTCGCAATGGAGTACACAGCATTAACACAATGGCGTTCTATCACAAGAGCCATCAAGAACGTTCAACATTACAGACCGGATTAATAAAGACAATAACGGGTTTCGCCACACTTTTTATCACCCTGCCAACCAAGGTACTGTAAATTTAACTTTAATGAACTTAGAAAAAGAGTGTTTAATGATGAAAAAATTACAGATTGAGAACCAGTATCTTAAAGAGTGTCTCCGACGTGAGCAAGTTCCTAAAGGATTAAGATACTGGCGTTTTCCTAATGGTTTATCTAATGATTCTGAACTGTATAAAAAATGAGTACAACCTTGTGTTTGTGAACATACATAAAATCATGGACAAAATTAGGGAGAAGAACAAAAAATTGGCTAGGGATGCAAGGGATTATGAAGCAGGTGTGTCTTAACCTTTGGCATCCAAAGGGAACCACAATACGATTTTAGGGAATCCTAGTATGAATGCAGTATTTGATGATGGGAGTGACGACACTGAATACTGTGGAAACACCACCCCAGGTCTCTCCCCTTTAGAACAACAGCTGAGAAGGTCAGAAAGTATCCAGCAGCAGAACTACAAGCACAGGAGACAATCCAGTGTGAACTATCAGGGGGATCAATATAATTTACTCCAAAACAATGTAGTGAAGGAAAGGGGAGGGGGAGGCATGTGAATTGGTAATGAACAGAGTTCTAACCGAGAATATGAATTATAGTGAAGATATAGTGATTTTGAATTATCACAATGATTTCCAGATTTACAGCCTTAGTAGTATACAGGTTATGAAGGAACGGGCCAACCTATTTCAAAAAGGTCTGAACTTTGTCCCCACTAAGAAATCTAATATTGAAAAAACTATACTAGATGTCATGTTATTTTCCAGAAAATTTAACCTGAGGGTTACTTTAGGTGAAAACAACATTAGTAATTCTAATATATGTAAAAAGACAAGTTTATTTAATTCCCCCATTACATCCTACTATACAATTGTTCCAAGCAATTTGCTCGAAAGAAATTAGGGACGTTTCTAGAAGTAGAGAACAATATGTTTCACCTAATTTAACTATGAAAGAAACAGCTCTTCTTGATTCTGTTTCCAACAATAAATCTATTTGGGTTATGAAAGCTGGAAAAGGGGGTGGGCTAGCGGTAATGGTCCAGGACAGGTATGTTGACAGCATGCTAGGACATTTGTTTGGTGATGGTTACGAACAAATTTCCAGGAATGAGTTAAATGTAGCATACAGAAAAGTAGATGCTGCCCTGTTGGATTTACGTTTGAATGATCAGTTGACAGAAACTGAGTAAAATTTTTGTACACAAAAATATCCTAGGATCCCGACTATTTTCGGGATACCCAAAATCCATAAGAACATCACCCAACCACTTCTGAGACCAATAGTAGATGCAAAAGGGTCCAAAACTATTTCCATAGCAAAATTTGTGGATCATCACTTAAAAAACTGTCTTGAGTTCATTTAGCCATATAGTCAGGGACTCCTGGGACTGTCTTAAAAAATCAAACAGGAATATTATGATAGGAACATTCTTTTCACCACAGTTAACATTAAAGATTTGTTTAACGTGATTCCACATTATGAGGGAATTGAAATGTTCTATGATTTTTTTATGTCAGCACACTAAATTTTCACACGCAAAAATATTAACATTAAGGACCTTAATGGAATTGGTTTTGGAAAATAGTTTTCTTACATTTGAGGGACATATTTTCAAACAGACGTCAGGAGTAGCAATGGGTGCAACTTATGCACCCATTTTTGCTAACATTGTCCTGACTCAGTGGGAATTGTCCAGTGTTTTTAAATCAGAAGGGATGGCACATTGTAGATTTTATGGACGTTACCTGGATGACATCCTAATTTTTTGGGATGGGAATTATGACCAGTTGTCAGAATTTTTACTGTTCCTGAACACAAGTATCACGTTTTTAAAACTCACAATGGAAATTAACAATGAGTCCATCAGTTATTTGGATATACGGATCAGTAAAGATCATATCAATTCACAATTTTGTTCCACAATATACAGGAAGCCAACAAACTCAAACTCCCTTTTACATTTTGAGAGCGGGCACCCGCTCCACCAAAAACTATCCTTAGTGAAAGGACAGTGTGTGAGATTAGCCCGCATGACCAGCAAATTGGAGGATTTTCACAAGGAAAGGGGTGTTTTATTAATTACGTTAAAGAAAAGGGGCTATCCTGAAGAGTTTGTGACACTAATACTGGAAGAAGTGACAAATAAAAGAGTGGAGGGACATTTCTTTCCCTTGCTAGGGTTTGACATTATGAGATTGTGTACTCCAACAGAGAACAGTGTTATGACAACTGGGTTTAAGAATGGGCTAATTCTCACCAGCACTCCACAATTCCCCCTGATACAGGACATTATTACCAGAAATTGGTTCTTTTTAAAAAATGATGGGAATATTGGTGGAAGAATAGGTGAGACACCTTTAGTTGTATATAAAAAAGACACCAGTATTAAAAATTTAATAGAAAAAAAAAAGAGAGGAACAACAAAGCCTATTCAGGTAAAATGACAAAATGTGGGCATTGTAACCAGTGCAAGAACATCTTGGAAGGTGATAAAGTATTTATAGAAGGACATGGTTGGTTAAGACTTAACCACAAGAGTAATTGTGGTACAAAACAGGTGATCTATGCAGCTATATGCCAAGAGTCTCTGGGTTTTATATAGGTAAAACCAAAAATGCATTCAGGACTCGTATTTACCAACACATGTATGATATTGGGAAAAACAACTTAAAGAATGCACTAGCGAAACATATTAGCATGCATTCAGGTCACCACTTCAAGTTTATAGTATTGGAGCAATTTGTTATGGATGAGAGGGGGGGGGGTCCCACTGACCAATTACTAGAATCAAAGGAACTACTATGGCAATTAAGGGTCAATGCCACCACTTACCCAGGATTGAATGGCATGGTTTCTATCAGTAGTTACTTAAAATTAAAAGCTGACTTTTTGCTCTGAATCAGGGACAAGGTGTACTCATGTATTTAAATTGTTATTTTTTGCATTTGATTATTATTGCTTATACAACAGGCATTAGACATATAGTGTTTTGTGATGACATTTTTTAAAGATTTATACATACACATTTATATGTCATTTTTTATCTTTTTCTTTTTTCGACTTATTCTTTTATTTATTTGTTATATACGTTATAGAGGGATGTAAGACATGTTAGTTTTTGATTATGTTTTATTATTTCTTAAAAAAGGGAGTCTACAGTTTTAATTCACATTATTGAAGTAATTAATTATGTATGTTAATTGGTGAATCTATTGGAGTATAAAAAAGGGCAATGTGACTATGGTTTCATTCTGAAGAAGTCATTTGTAATTGGTGACAAAAGCGCTCAATAAATTGGATTTACTGCATTTCTTGGATTTATCCCGTTTGTTCTTTTGTGCTTTAATTTTTAGTAGTTTTCTTTCTGTGGTTGGTTTGTATGGAGTCCAGCATGCAGAATCATGTACTGTGTGGGTTATATCATTTTTGATTTGTGTACCACCATTTACATTTCCCCTCAGTCCAGTTTAGTGGTCCTGTTGATGTTATTCACCTTTGAAGTACCTTTGGACTAGGTGAAATTGTATAAACTCTGCGGTGTGTCTGATAACTGCGTAACACTATAGTAGAAATAACTAGATAGGGAAGAGTTCTAATCCAAATACAGGCAAGTGTGTGTGTGTGTGTGTGTGTGTGTGTGTGTGTGTGTGTGTGTGTGTGTGTGTGTGTGTGTGTGTGTGTATTGTATCTTGTGTGGCTGATACCATTTTGATGTGTGCACCATACATGACAGATGACCACCTCCTGATGCCATTGCTTTATATAGTGTGGTAATGGCATCTGCCTCACATGCCACATGTGAAACCATTGTACAGGCCATACCAGTCCTCTGTACAGATGTGTCTGGATCATCCAGATGTTTGGAACCTATTAGTGTTCTGTCTGCCTTAACAATGCCCATGCATGTGATATTGTTGCCAAATAGGCCACAGTGAGTGTACTGACACATATGGCAGTATCAGGTATCATACCTGACTGAAACAGCATACTGATACAACATCTGCTACCCTCACACTTGTCCAGGCTTGTAGGTGCAATACATGAGTCCAGATGCTTGGTTTTACAAGTGAATCGTTCATGTAAAGGGTCACATTGAAGGTTGAGAAAGGTGTAGACTGTCATATTGTGGTCTCAATCAGTATATATCAGAAACAAATGACATCTTAACAGGTGTGTGTATACATTTTATAACCACTGTACAGCAGTAATATTTCACACATGTCCCTACCTTAGTCAGTTTGTCCAACACATTTTGCTGGTGTCTGTCCAGATGTCTTGCACTGACAGGTTGTGAGGTATGCTAGAGGAATGTTACATTCTCTTCAGATAGGCCCCTGTGATGACCACTATGATGCAATACAATTAACCCCACCACAAGTGAACATGCACATAAAGCAATATGGCTATTAGTCATAGTTGTGTACATGGTAACTTGCATGCCCTCTACATGCCTGCAGTATTGCCAAAGCACAACCGAACAATTCCATACTCATCAGCTTCAGGCTTGTGTCCCATATGTAGACCAGAGTGACCTATGTAGTTGTGGGAGAGAGGTATTGTCATTAGACTCACATGTGCCTTTGGTAATGGATGGATGCAGCATGTATGCACATTTACAGTGCAACACCCAATACTACACAATTTGCTGTCCTTCACTATAGATTTTCACTTCTGTGCATTAGAAACCCCCATCCACAACTTCAATCTGACCTGGCACATGCATGTAGATACTGTACAGATACAAGTATGTCTCATTTAGTAGTCTACTAATCCCCACTGGGACCTTACCTGCACGCTTCTTGTCCATTGTGTGGGTGCCACCTACCTCCAGCAAGTGGGGCTTTGTACCATGGTGTTGTATTGCGATGGGTGGCCCAAGCCTGGCAAGGAAATCCCAATTTGGTATCAGTGGTGGCTGCATGGCTGACATCCCACCTGTGGTTGTGGGGTCCCTTGCCAGCAGCAGCCCTTTGCTAGGCATGGCATATGAGGTTGGTGGCATGATGCCACTCCTGCTCATATGTACGTGCGTGCAGGCCCACCTAATTTACCCTGTAGATAGGGTCATCCCACAGGGTGGTCCTCTCCCACAGATGTTGCTGGCTTTGGCCCAACAGTACTCTGTGTGGTTTTGTATTATGGCTTCCATTATCAGGTTGCATTCCATTGGTGAAAAGGTTTCCTGCCGGTGATGTGACATTGCACCAGGTAGACACTAACAGGGAAACACGTCACAGGACCCCATACATTTGGCAATAGTATGTCCAGTACCTGCACATGTACCTTGAATACCAGTAGCCAACACTCACAACCATACCAGTAGCCACCCCTCACAACCACACCATACCCCTGTAATCTATCAGCACAGTTATCAGCTTGCATTGCACTTCTGGTGCTGATGAGTCATATTGCACACAGTAAGGGCAAGTTGATTGCATAACCCCTCATTCAGGTCTGTGTAAATGGATGACATTAGCCATCTTCCATGTGGATGGCGTGTGGATGGTGCTGCGGCTTGGTGTGACTACACTGTGTAATGTAGCTTGGAGCACATGCCTGAGGTCATGTAGGATGCAGACAGGCATGATATGATGTTCCATGGATACTTACATTTGTTGTCTTTCAGTAGGCAATATGTACCTTCTCACTGGTAATGAGGGGAGTGGTGTGGGTGCAGTACATATCCACCTATAGTGATGCTGAGCCAGGGGGTGATGTTTGTTCTAACCCTATCAGCAGCAGGTTGCCTGTAGCTATGTTGTGTATATGTGATCTGACTGGCTACCATTACAGGTTGGGTTGGTTTGTTGCCTCTGAGATTGTAGACATATGGGAAGATGGCCTTGTGATTGTCCTTGGTGGATGTCTCCAATTTGTACTCAATGATGGCCTTACAGTAATCCACCTGTGAACTAATATGCTTGTTCAGACAATGGCTGACTTGATGCCAGGTTGGTTCCTGCCCCTACTTTGCCCTGTACAGCCACTATAGGGACCAAACCTATGGTTTGCATAATGCTGCTGTCCAGCAAAGGGGATTACTCTACTTTGGTTGAGGCAGGTATGACAAGTAAGGTATTGCTGAGTCCATGCAGCCATTTATGTCTTCAATCTTTTTTTTTGTAGTGGGCATGGCCACAAAGTCATAACACAGTTGAACACCACTCCAATTTAGTAATGATAATCATGCTTACTGTACTAACCATGGCTGTGCCAGGGCAATGCAACAATCAGTAGCTGTAGAAATGTCACATTTTTGGGTGCACAGTAAGTAAGATTACACACGTGCACAGCATGTACAGATTTTTTAACTGACATTTTGCATCCCATGTCTGTTTTCATGAAGTGGACACATACACCTACTCATACGGTTCCCTATGATGATATCGCAGATGCAGTTTGTCGAATGTGTCTTTATTGAAATGAAAGGCATGAAAAGGCAAAATAGCGAAGCAACTTTTCAGCAAATTCTTTTCCTGGAAAAGAATTTGCTTGGCCGCTTTCATTAATTTGCCATATTCGGCACTGTAGTGCGATCTCATTTTAAAGTTTTTTTTTTGTTTGTTTTTTTTTGTTCAGAACAGTGATTTATTTCCCTTGAGAAAGAAATCTCTGTTCTGAGGTTTCAGCATTGTAAGCTTTTGCTTACATGGGGTCGATTATGTGTCGTTCTCTGTTGTGAGCATGTAATATCATACTATAGACCCACTCATACTGACATGTGCATAGGTAATACCTCACATACATGTCTGTTCTATGTCAGTATGGCACACTGTATTCACACTCTTCTGGGTAGTCATCCCTCTCAACCTGTTACAGCAGGACATCTGTAGGATGCCATGCATGCATGGATGCAATGGGACAAAATCAGTGACAGTGTCTCAGTATATTGTTGTAACATACTTGAGTCATTCAACAGCACAGTAGCCTTTGCACTGACAGGCATCCCCTGGAGGATGTCCAACAGTCATATGGCAGGAAGAGAGGAGAAAGGCTAGGAGGGTGGTATTGAGGGTCATATTGTTAATGTTGTCAGCATGACTTGTATGGGGACCAGGCTAGCTGTTATGATGGCCAGGGAATGGTTGATATATTGTGTGTGTGCAAGAGACCACATGGAAGGGGATTATGGCTGGATGTATTGTAGGCAGGTCACAATTGTGCTATCATGGTGTGGACTGGATGAGGAAGGGGGTTGAGCTTCTGCTGAAGGAACATTATGCCAAGAGTGTTTTTGAGGATGACATAAGTGTCGGATAGAGTGACGTTTCTGAAGCTGTTAGCTGGTGGTGTAATGATGACTGTTGTTAGTGCATATGCTATGCAAGTTGGTTGTGCGATGGAATGAGAAATAGAAATGTGACATCAGTTGGATGACGTGGTGATGACTGTACCCAAGAATGACAGACTGGTCATTGCAGCAGATGCCAATGGGCATGTTGGTGGTTTGAACAGAAGGGATGGGGAATTGATGGGTATGTATGGTGTTAAAGGAGTGGAGATGGTGAGATGGTAGTGGAGTTTGCAAAAAGAATGGACATGGCTGTGGTGAATACATACTATAACACGAGGGAGGAGCATAGAGTGATATACAAGACTGGAGTAAGATGCACACAGGTGGAATATATCCAATGTAGGAGGGCCAGTTTGAAGGAGATTGGAGACTGTAAAGTGATAACAGGGGAAAGTGTAGTTAGGCAGCAGAGAATCTTGGTATATAAGATGATTTTGGTTATGGAAAAGAGGAGGTGTGTGGGGGCAGCACCAAAGATCAAATGGTGTGAATTGGAAAAAGGTGATTGTGAGGTGGAGTTCAGGGAAGAGTTGAGATGGGCACTGGGTGGCAGTGACATTCTAACAAACATCTGGTTAAGTACACAGAGCTGGTAAGAGAGACTGCTAGAAGGGTGCTTGGGGTGACATGTGGATGGAGGAAGCAGCACAAGGACACCTGTTGGTGGACTGAGGAAGTACTAGACAATATACAGAGACAGAGGTTTGGGAAGAAGGAGAGGGATTGTCAGAGAGATGAGGAAAGTGGGCAAGAGTTTGAGGAGATGATGTGCATGGTAAAGAGAGAGGTGGCAAAGGCTGAGTGTGGGCATGTAAAGAGTACTATGACAGGTTGGACACTAAGAAGGGATGAAATGAATTGTACTGATTGGCTAGATAGATGCAATGAGCTAGGAAAGATGTGCAGCAGATAAAGGTGATAAAGGATGATGAGGTATATGTACTCACACATGAGGTGAGTATGTTGAGCACGTGGATAGTGTACTTTGAGAGGCTGATGAATGAAGGGAATGAAACAGAGAAGGTTAGATGATGTGGGTATGGTGAATCTGGAAGTGCAATGGCTTAACAAGGAGGATGTAAGGATAGCTATGAAGAAGATGAATATTGGCAAGCCTGTTGATCCACATTATGCACCTGTGGAAGCATGGGGTGGTTTAGGGGAAATTGGTGTGTTAGCCAGACTGTTTACTGATATATTGGGAAGTGTGAGGTTGCATGAGGAGTGGAGAGAAAGTGCTTGGGTACAGTGTTAAGAATGAGGTTGATGTGCAGAGCTGTGATAACTACAGAGGGATAACATTGACCAGTCACAGCATGAAGTTATGGGTAAGAGTAGTGGAAGATAGGCTACACAGGGAGGTGATGAGTGCTGATCAGCAGTATGGTTTCATGGGTAGAAAGGGCACTACCGATGTGATGTTTGCTCTCAGACTGTTACTGGTGGAATACAGAGAACGTCAGGACTTGTGCTGTGTCTCTCTGGACTTACAGAAAGCATACGTCAGGGTGCCTAGACAGGACTTGTGGTATTGTATGATGAAGCTATGTGTGGAAGAGATATATTTCAAAGTGGTAGAGGATATGTACAAGGGTGGTGTGACAGCACTGAGGTATGCATGAGGACTGACAGATGCGTTTAAGATGGAGGTGGGATGACATCAAGGATCAGCTGTGAGCCATTTCTGATTTGCAATGGTGATGGACAGGTTGACAGACAAGAGCTTGCCCCCCTGCATTATGATGTGTCTTTGACATTGTAGTTTGAAAATCAGCAAATCTCCTGATCAACTTGCTGATTTTTGAACTATGGAGACTTTCGCAGTTTAAAATTTGTGCTTTTGGTTCACACAAAAGCACAATCGATATTGTCATTTCCAACAATATGAAGGCAAACCTTCTGAATGTGGTGAGAGAGGACATGCAGGTGGTTGGTGTAAGAGAACAAGATTCAGAGGACAGGCAGAAATGGCAACAGATGATCCACTATGGCAATCCTGAATGAAAAAGCCAGAGGACAATGAAGAGGGATGTTGTAATGTCAGTCTTCATAAGGCAAGTATCTGACATACATAACACAACTCTATGGGTAAATGACTACAAATATGAGGCACACATATGGTCAGTGTGCAGAACACTGGACAGTTGCATGGTATGAGCTCAGTATATAACATGCAGTTCAACACATACATCTGCAGCAGTAGTTTACTATGCAAATACCATCTATAGGTGTCTCACATTTCTGAGACAAACAAGTATATCCTAGTTGTATTCACAAGTCAGATATGGCTATGTACAACTTTCCAGTAGCTTGCCTAGTCACTACAGTCAGAGCCACATGCTATGACCATCAATGCTATTCAGCAGTACTTCAGTACAGCAAGTCTTGTTGAGACATATGCTTTCAAACACCTTTTTTCCATTATTACAGACCACCTACTGCATTCAATTACATGCTTACTTGTTTCACATACCTTTTTTTGTTTTTCTGGATTTTTCACAGATATATCCATTTATTTTTTTCTCACACTACTTCAGCTTTGCATTGATGGACTGTCTATGACAGAGGTGGCTTGAATAAATGGCAGCTTTGTAGATAATGCTCATGACCATGTGATGGGCTGAGCACCAACTGGTGTTCCCCAGTTGCTGATTGCATGCAGAGCAGCTGTGTAGCTATTCCAATAGCTAATTTCATGGCAACACACTCCTATAATTGAGTACTCCATGTGGGCATTGGCCTTTTTCCTTACCTGTGAGGAAGACATCCTGGAGGTGTGTGAGCTAATACCTCTTAGAGACAAGCCAATTAAATGGTGGAGAGGATTCAAGAGCTAGGGGCAGGATGTGAATATTGCTGTTATGTGTTTTGAATACTGCTTGTTTAACAGGGTTTGTCTGAACATGCTACTTCTTCATGGATTTCAGTCTGACAAAGTTCTCTGTCTGCATAGTTCTTAACTGTAGGGCTATCCACATAATGGCCAGAGGTTGCCTGTTATGTTTGGTCTGTTCCCCAGACAGGTGTTGTCCTTGGCAAATCAGTAGCATATGCTGGTGATTGTAATCAGTAAATGCTAACATCCATTTGTGTTTCAGACTTTATATCCCTCAGTAAAGATATATTACAAGAAACCTGTAACACCAGCAATTTTCTCAGTGTATAACAGCAATATTTCAAGTATGGCCATGTTTTTAGGCCTCTGTCCCAAATTATGTCAGGCTTTGTACATATGCCATACAGTAGAAGGTTGATAGGTAGGGTCTATCATCATATTGTTTTGTCATTCCTGCTGAGGTGAAAGGGTGGACAACATGTGGGACTCTGTACATTCAAGAGGTTGGTGCATGGATAATGCTCTTACATGCCCTTGCAACATATGTTATGTGGGAGAGAGTAACAAGTGTTTAAAGATAGACTGTGACAATATGTGAGACATTTTACTGATGAAAAAGAAGATAGTTCTATAGCTGACCATTTTAATAATTCTCCCCATGGGGTACTAGTCATGGAAGAACATTTGCTATGTACAGAATCAGTTTAAATTCTTAAATGTGATACTTTATCCCCTAGAGGGTTAAATGAGTAGTGTAATTGGTAGGCTGTGTATATACATATAATTAAGTGTAGTGGGTTACAAGGTACTGCTTTGGAAAAAGTCTGTTTCTCAGTTTGATCAAACAGTCATAAAAGAACAATTGTTATGCACAGAATCAATGTATGTTTTTAAATGTGATACTTTATCCCCTAGGGAGTTCATAGGTTCATAGGTGTGTACTAGGCTAATGGCCCTGGAGCCTTTACAAGCCTAGCCCATAGGATTACCCTGGCATTGTGCCACCCAACCTTATTTCCCAGTGCCTCTGTCGAGTAAAGCCACTGGAGTGATCCTTGGGGTGAATTTTCTATTTCCCATTCACTCATCAAGACTTCTATTGAAGAGAGTCAGTGAGATGCTCTGTTTGACATGTATGGGAAGTCTGTTCCATCACATGGGCAGTCTCTGGGTTATTTACCTGTCTGTCCAGCATGTTCTGTTGACTGTAGTAATGAGGTTGAGGTCTCTGGAATGTGTGGTGCGAAGGGATTGGGATTTCTTCAGATGTAGCATTTCTAACAAAGCTGGGTGAGACATGGCTTTGTAAGTCAAGCAGAGATTGCCTCTAAGTAGGCGATATGAGACAGAGAATAGTTGGAGTTTTTTTAGTCTGTCCATATAGGACAAATGTTTAAGGCCTAGGATCCTCTTGTGAGGTACTTTTGCAGCCTTTCCAGTTGTTGCAGGCATTTAGTGAGGTACATGCCAAATGGGGCATTGTACTCAATGACTGGCCTAATAAGGGAAGAGTAGAGGGAGACAATGACCTCTTTCTTCCTGGATGTAAAACCCTTAGTAATGTGATGTGCCACATAGAAGGACTTTCTGACCACAGTGGCAATGTGGTATTCAAAAGAGAGGTTGCTGTCAACCTGTGTTCCCAGATCTCTTATAATGCCTTCTGTGTTCAGTGGACTACCATCAGTGTGGTAATTCATGGGAACTGGGTTTTTCCCAAAGGGGATGACGACACATTTTTTGGCATTGAGCTTAAGGCCATGGTTCTGACACCAGTCATTGGTCTCAGTCAGGCCTTTATGTAGGATGTCAACATCACTTGGGGAGTTAATAATAGCTCCCAACTTGCAATCGTCTGTGAACTTTGTCAGCCAGAGTCCCTTTGTGTTGGCCTGGACTTCAGAGAAGTAGATGTCAAACAGGAGAGGACCCAGTACCGAACCCTGTGGGACTCCACTCATGACTGGTCGACAGTCTGACTTAGAGTCAACTACTTTCACACTGTGAGTTCTACCTGTGAGCCAGTTTGTAACCCATCTAGTGATATAGAGGTTGGTGCCTAGCTTAGTGAGTTTTTCTATGAATGAGGACTGTAATTGGAGGCTGTGTATTTAAATGTACTTAAGTGTTAATTGCTTCTTCTAATTAAGGCAGTATTTCTTGTAATGCATTATTCCTTGAAGGCTTTGGCAAAGACATCAGAGTAAAATTAACTTGTGTGAAGTACTGGCTGTTTGTATTTTTGTTTCCTATCTTCACTCATTGTAGTTGTTTTACTAAGAGGTCATTGTATATGTCTGGCCATTGTGTATGGCCTATCCTGATTTTGTAGCAGCATACTGGTCACTTATTATGTGGACTGGGGGGGGGCAGATGTGAGTGTCATGGGTCCTTTTGTATCCAACTGTGCATGCTGCCCCAGTTATGGGTGGTCTATCAGCAGCATATGTTTGTATGGACATTTAGAGACATGTATGTGTATATATATATATATATATATATATATATATATATATATATATATATAAAAATATGTATACATGTCAGTATTTCTTGGTACTATATCTATATATTGTTAGACATATATATGTATCTCTACACATATCTATCTCGCTATATATGTAAATATTTTTTTCATGTATATATTTGTAGATAATCATTCCTGATTACACAGTTTGTCTTTCCTATTGTAAACTGACTGTACTGCATGATATGTTGTAAAAAACATCCTGACTGAGCATGGCTGATAATTTTGTTGCTAGCCAGAAGGGCTGCTGGATACAGGGTGATTAAGGCACTTTTAAGCAGTTGGAAGCAGGTTTGAATGGGTTTGCATGGTGCTAAGCGGCTCTAAAACATGGTTAAACCAACAGGCACTTAAACTGTGTAGGCTTCGCTTACCGCTGCTTACCAGTGCGCAAATATGCTTAGCAGAGCTAATTACTGGTTATTATTCACATTTAAGCAATGTGTACACCTGCTAAGCATAGTTCAGCCCTGGTAATCATTGCTCACATTCCAGTCTCATAAAATAGCAGAGTAATGACATCATGTAATAAGTTTATTTAATTTCCTTTACATAACATGCTTTTATGTGTTCTCATTACAGTAGCAAGTGACTATACTGTACATGACGCTTGAGTATACATAGGTAGTATCACTTTTTTTTTAATTATTTTTTTATACATGGGTAGTATCACATGTTATATGCACCCACACTTGCATGTTATACCAACTACAGTACACTGGTTGATGAATATGAGTCCACACATATTGCATTATGAAATTAGTACTTTTGACACTGCTTTTCTTTATGTAAGATTAGATTGCCTATGGTAGTACTCCAACAATGCACCTCTGCATGCAGAGCTAGGATTCTGAGTACTACTCTCTTTTGTTCTTGGTATTTCAGCTGTATGTTTTTTATGTATCTCCTATAGGATATTACTATGATATTATTATATTAACTGTAGAGTGCTATGTTTTTGACCATATCACTGCGGGCTGCTGTCATGTAGTAATGGCATACATTTCAGTTTCAAAATTCTATCCTTCAGGATATTCATTCTAATGTGCTGTCCACTTACTGTCTGTCCTCTGTGCAAATGTGCAGATGTCAGGTATTGCTTAGGCCTTACAACTATGTACGTGCCCACATAGTTTTGTGCTGTGGGCCTGGGCACTGCTGCTAGTTCCAACAAATGGGACATCCTTCATCTGGGCCTTGGCCCTTTTATTTGCATGTGTGAGGGACACTACAGAAGGGGTGGGCTACAGATTCACAGACAGTAGGTGAGAATACTTCACAAGACAGGACATTTTGAGACAGCACAACAACATGGGGGACATAGCTCCAGAATTATGAATGGATTCTATGTCATCATCAGTGTTGTTATACACATGGTGGATTGATAGGTTGTCTGGGTTTGTGTGGACATGCATTTAGTGAGTGAAATCATGTCTGATAGTGATATGTCTCTGACATACCTCTTCACTGGCATGCTGTCCACAGATTGGCCACATGTGTGCCTGTTATGTTCTGTCTGTTCTCCAGACAGTTGCTGTCCTTGGAATATCAGTCAGGGACTCTGGGGAATGCATCAGTAAATACTAAAATTCATTGGTATTACTGACTTCATATTCCTCATAAAGGATATGTTACAACAAACCCAGTAACATCACCAACTGTCTAAATGTCTGACAGCAATATATCCAATCTACACCTGTGTTTGTGCCTTTGTCCCCAAATGATGTCAGGCCTTGTCCAGATGTCATGCACTATAAGGCTCAGACATATTTAGTAGCATTATTTCTTGCCTCATTCCTCCTACCATCCCAGTGATGTAGTAGACCCACAGAAATATTACAGGGGAGAGGCCATAGATATCAGTCCTAAGCCTGTACATTCTGAGGTGAACTGTACATTTGAGAGGTCTGTGTATGTCTGGCCATTGGTGACAGACTGTCGGGACTGTGTACACATGCCATGTATACATGTTATTTGGGCTGTGTATGGAGGGGGGTAGATGTAAGTGTCATGGCTCCTTTTTTATCTGACTGTGCATGCTGCTCCAGTGTCTGATGATCCATTAGCTGTATGCCTTTGTAGGGGCAGACTGAGACATGTCCTGTACCATGGACAGGATTCAGACTACACGGAGAATTGGACCACTATATGTAGGGGTAGTATGTGACTGGAAAACTATTATGTATTTCTTCACACAGTCCATATACTCTACTGTTCACCTGACCCAACTGTATGTGACTGTAACTGTGGTGTAATTGGTTGTGGGTATGCACTTTCACACTGGTGTCTGATTTTTGGTGCTGTAACAATCCCTGTAGTGCCTGACATCCCAAAGGGGAATGACAACAAATTCATTGACAATGAGCTTAAGGACATGGCTCTGACACCATTCATTGGTCTCAGTAAGGCCTTTCTGTAGGATGTCAACATCACTTGAGTAGTTAATAGCTCCCAACTTGAGGCCATCTGCAAACATTGTCAGCCAGAGTCCCTTCATGTTGGCAAGGACTTCAGAGAAGTTGATACCAAATTAAAGAACTCGGGACCGAACCCTGTGGAACTCCATTCGTGACTGGTCGGCAGTCTTACTTAGGGTCAGCTACTTTCACACTGTGGGTTCTATCTGTGAGACAGTTTGCAACCCACCTACTGTTATAGGGGTTGATGCATAGCTTAGTGAGTTTATCCATAAACCCTGAGTGGGTAATGTTATCAAAGAGCTTGGCCACATTGAGGTAGGCTGTATGAACCACCTTGCCTTCATCCACAGCTCTGGTGACTGACTCAAAGAAGTTGACCAGATTGATTGAACAGGCATGATCTACTCCTCACAAATGCAAACTGTGTGGGATCCTGAGTCTGGAGATTCCCGTATCCCTGTTTCTTAGGTCCATGATGATGCATTCCATAGCATTGCATTCCATAGACTTATCAGGCGATACTTCCCAGGGTCTGCAGCCACTCATCCTGTGACGAGAGGGATAACTGTAGCAGTGCACCAGTCAGTAGTGACAAAGCCTGAGATGAGGCTGTGCTTGACAAGGCAAACAGGTTAGGTGCCAGTTCACTCTATAGATGAAAGAGACAGACAGGGATATTGCCAGGTCCAAAAGAAGCTGTATTTTTGGCCTTGGACAATGGTGTGTTAACCAAAGCAGCAGTACTACTGGATGCCTGGCAGTGTACTGGTATTGTGATTGGTCCTTTGGGGGTGGGGAGGGGGGTTAAGTTGCCACTGAATCTGTGTGCCATTATATTGGCAATATCTGTTGGCATAGTATAGGAGGTAGCATTGTGCAATAGCTCAGAGCACATGTTGGTATTGCCATGGAGATTCTTTACATAACTATAGGAGGCCTTGTGGTTGTCTTTACTGTGTGCTGCAATTCTGTTTTCACAACTAGCTTTAGAGTATTTGATGAGGAATATCATTTTTTTGTTGAGGCTGATAAGGAGGGTTTTCCAGTTTTGGGACATCACCTTATTCCATATCAGATTCCTCCTTCTATCATAGAGTTTGTTTGGGCAGGGGACCACCAGATTGTCTTCTTTTTTTCTGGAGGGGAGCGTCTTGTTTCTATTGGGCATGGCGGAATCCATGCATTTGTGTACGTGTTCATACTGCTTTGGTGTGTGTTTGGAGGTCATGCGACTAGTCTCTAGAAGTTAACCACCTCTGTTTTTTGGAGGCCAAAGTTAGCTTTGGAAAGATTTTTCATGGTGGTTACCTTTGCAGGGGGGTGGGAGGGATGTGGATTTCTAAGGTGATGACATTGTGGTCAGAGCTAACCATGATGAAGCTGACTATTGGTGTACAGCAACAGTCGCCCATGTTAGTACTGACAAGGTCAATGATATTGCTACCTGTAGTGGGTGTAGAAACAAGCTGGTCCAGGCCATTGTAATGAATGCATTCCAGGCAACATTGAGCAAGTGCATTGATACATGAGCAGCTTTCACAGTTAATGGAGGGGTAGTTGAGGTCAACCAGTATGAGAGTGTTAGGTTGGACAGTAATAATCTCCAGGGTGCTTAGGAACATGGGGCTTGAATCTTGGGACATGGTTGGGGATCTATAGCAGGCTACGACTTGGATTGCTGTCTTACTCTATGTTAGCTACACGTGCAGTATCTGTGATGCATTATGTTGGGCTACCAGTGTGGACATGTGTGCATCCTTTGTGAATAAGGAGTGCTTTGAGTGAGTGCGTTTTGAGATTTAGATTTCTAGTGCTGAGCAGCATGACCCTCAGATTGCATTTGTTTGTAGCTGTTATATATTTAGGTATATGTATTTATATATGTATATATTTTACATGTATATCTTTATAGATATATTTTGTGTCTAGATTTGTCCACATATATACATCACCACACATAAATACATATATAGAAAACCTGACTGATTCTACGGAATCTTTTCCCTACTGTTGAATGACTCTACTGACTGATATGTTTGGAAAATCATCAGCATTTTGTGAAACTCACATGGTTTAGTGGTACATTGCTCTGACTATGGTGTACAGGGCCTTGGGGTTCAAGTCTTGGCAGGACTGATACTTTTGTTACAAGGCAGAACAGTTGCTACTTGGAGACAGAGGGATAAGGGCAAAATTTCAAAGAGGTCCCTATTTTGGGCCCATTGACCCCCCATTTTGACATCCTTTGGACAGATTTGTTACAGTAAGAGGTTTGGGGTATGGATCTGATGTGCAACTCCAATACATATAAATGTAAATATATATATATGTAAACATATATATGTATATATATATATATATATATATATATATATATATATATATATATATATATATATATATATATATATATATATATATATATATATATATATATATATATATATATATATATATATATATATATATATATATATATATATATATATATATGTATATATATATGTATATATATATATACATATATGTATATATACATATATATATACATATGTATATATACACATATATATATATATATGTATATATATATATATATATATATATATATATATATATATATATATATATATATATACATATATATATGCATATATATATATATATATATATATATATAGATATATATATATATATATATTTATATATATGTATATTTATATATATATCTATATTTTTTTTACAGATATATATATATATATATTTACATATATACATATATATATATTTATATATATATGTATATGTATATTTATGTATATATATTTTTTATGTACATTTATATATATATATATATATATATATATATATATCTGTGTGTGTATGTATTGAATTACTTTTCTATCTATATATTTCTAAATGTTTATATGTTATATGTATATCTCTACACAGATTATGTATTTTATTGTGCATATGTCCTTTGCTAATAATGCTGTTGGTCTAATTAAAAATGCTAAAACCATTGTAAGTAAAAAATATGGTTTTAACATTTTTAATTACACCAACACCATTATTAGCATAGGACATTTTAACTTGTTTTTAAAAGGTTTTACTGTTATACCCAGAGTCAAAGCCAACATAGTGAATCTGTTAGTTGAGTTTAAATTATTTATTAGACAGAAAAATGTGGAATTATTTTTCAACGGACAGGAGAGAAGAAACATACACAACTCTTTAACTAAGAGAAGTACTTTTAACCCATCTCTACATCCCCAGCTCAAAAACTTTGAATCATTAGTGGAAAAGGAGTTAAGGGAACAGCTTATGTACATTAGAGTGACCCCTAACTTAACAATGGAGGAGAGGAACATTTTTCAGGAATCTAAGGAAAACAAAAATCTTAGAATTATGAAAATGGACAAAGTTGGGGGGGTGTTTTAATGTATCACATTGTTTATGAAGGTAAATGCTTGACATACTCAGTGATGAAGAAAGTTATGCTAGAGTGTCTTTGAATGAAGCCAACATTGCGTACAAGAAAATACAAATGTGCTTAAATGATTTATTGCTTGAGGGGCTCATAGACATGGAGACATATCATTTTTTTAAAGGTTGACATACCCAGAGTTCCCTCTATTTTTGGTATACCCGAGGTGGACAAAAACACCATGGACCCACCACTTAGGCCTATTGTTTCTGCCGATGGATCAGTGACGGCACCTTTAGCTACATATATAGATCTAAAACTTAAAACAATGGTTTTAAATAATGCCAACATTTTAAAAGACTCCTGGGACATTTAAAGACGTATAGACAATACTAACTTAAGGAGCACACATAGTTTTATCACGTTGGATGTTGTAGACTTATTTACATTGCTCCCATATGATGTAGGTCTGTTATGGTTCGAAGAATTTTTAGCTGAGAGTCACACTATTTCCTTCAATATATTTCGCACTTCTTGTATAATTTTGATGGATTGGTCCTGAAGAATAATTTCATATTCTTTCAGGGTGAGTATTTTAAACAACTGAAGGGAGTAGCAATGGGGGCACATTGTGCCCCCATTTATGCTAACATTATTCTTTTATATTGGGAGAATAAATACATTTTTACTTCAGATTTTAAAAGGTACTGGAACCTTTATGGGCATTTTCTTGATGATATATGTCTGTTTTGGAACAACTCAGAAAATTAATTTCTGGAATTTCTGGAATACATTACTAACAGTACTCATTTTTTACATTTTACATATCAAATAAGTAAAACTGAGTTGGTTTACTTGGAAGTTAATATACAGAGGTTTGGTAATGGTTTTTAATCTAGGATACATAGGAAACAGATGTTTTTTAATTCCTATTTACATTACACTAGCACCACCCCCACATCAGAAAAGAGGGGTAATAAAACATCAATTGGTGAGGACTAGTAGAATGACCTCTGATGATCAGGATTTTCAGAACGAGTGTAAATACATTATGGAAATGTTTAAGGCTAGAGGTTATCCTGGTGATTTGTTATCTGAAGTTTACACAGAAGTCATAGAGGCCAGGGCTCACAGATTTGCTCTCACCTTGGGTAAAACTCTGCCTTCTTTGGATATGGCCACACTTAATGGTGATGGTAATGATGACCGGGGTAAATTTCCATCTGCCCTAGTCATTACTTATAGTGGTAAAACTAATTTAGTAAAAAGGGTAATAAATAATGAATGGAACAGGTTTGCCAGGTTATCAGATTTAAACTGCATTTTTGAGAAACCACTTAAATATGCACATAAAAAAGGCCATAACATTAAAAATATACTAGAAGGAGGTTCACACAACCAAAACTATGGCACTTGTTCGAGTAGCAAGAAAGGAACACACATGTGTGGAAACTGCCGTCAATGTCATAATATCTGGAACGGGGAGGTCCTGTTTTTAAAATGTAGAAACAAACATATTGTGACTAAAGGGTTTGCAAATTACAGTACCACAGGTGTTGTTTATATTGCCCTGTGTGGGTTATGTGATTCTTTTAACGTAGGTAAGACAGAGAGAAAGTTAAAACAAATAATATATGAGCATGGGTACGGTATAAGAAAGAAAAACAATAACAATGCCCTGTTCAAACATTCACAAGTATGTGTAAATGCTGAGTTTAAATCCTTTGTGATATAAGTTGTACCCACTAACCCCAGGGGAGGACCTGGGAGGCCTGGCTTGAATGTTGTGTCTTTCGGCTTATCCTCTGGTCCGCTAATGTTTGGTAGTGGATTTTTACATGCCGAGTTACCAGCCCTGATGCACAACAGAAGATGCTCTACCTGAGAATCGATCGACGGACAACGCCTTTGCTGTGGTGGCTTAACGCTACCACAGCACCACTACCATGGTGGCAACTGGTGCTGGATGCCAGGAAACATCCAGGGTTAAATGACATGGTATCTTTAAAGCCATTTCTGAAACTCAGGTCTGCTAAATTATAAACCACAACAGTATAATGACAATTATTACATTAAATTAATTTTAGAACAATATTTATATAAATATGTATGTATATTTTATATAGTCAGTTCATTTCTTTATTTATGTAATCATTCTTGCTTTTCCACTAGATGGTGCTATTTCATGCTACCTTATTTTACCATTTTGTACATGGTTTTATTAATGTTTTTATAAAATATTTATTGTTTTACAACATGAGTATTTTAAGTGGACAATTTACACAGCACACCCTACTTGATGTATTTTACATTACAAAAGTTTTAAGATTGATTTCATGTTACAAATTTTATTTTATTTATCTCATACAGTCTGTATTTTAATTCATTTATATTGAACCTTCATTGTTAATTGATCAATGCTTCTTATTGGTTAATTTCCATTTGAAAATGTATTTAACATGACTTTTGGGAGAGTACATGCCTATCTAATGAAGTTTGTAAGACGAAAACATAAGGGGAATTGTTTTTACAACGAATATGTGCTTGATGTGCTTTGTGCTTTTAAACTACTGTGTTCGTGTGTACTTTGGATTAAACTTCTGTTGAGTGGAACAGCTGGTTTCCGGTGCCTTTCTACAAGTTACCTTTTCTTATCTGGCAGACCTCTGGAGGAAATTTCTGTTGACACTACCTGACTGTTTCTACACATTTACATATTCTTGGATGAGATTATGCATACAGCTTAATAGTACTCCTGGAATTCAAACCGTGCCGGTTTGTGCAAGAATAGAACACAAGGTTGCATTTCATCACAATGAGCTACTAAGGAACTGCTATTTCTTTCTTGACTGTTTTTAGTATAATAGTGTGTTGTTTGGACACTCTCCCTTGTAATTCTGATATTCATGCATGGCAGATGCTTGTTATAATATGCAGTCAGACCTTGACATATTACAGTATAGAAAACAATGGTTAGCACAGCATTACTATTCAGGGACTAGATCCTGGTGCATGGAACATTTCTTATAGCTAATGTGTGAACATCAAGATTACTTATACATTTAAACTACCATATACCAAAGTGCACACTACAGTCTGGTGTTTAGAGTTTTATTGACAGGTACTGCTACACGTTTACTGATATATATCCTGTACATCAGTATTACTCTGCTAATGTCTTGTTTATTCAGTACAAACAGTAGATATTACTAACTACTGACAGGTGACATTCTACTGCATTCTATTTATTTGCCCTGACTACTGCTAGCTAGATTAGTACTCACCAGCCTTGCAACCCAGCCTTAGCAGCCTGCTGGCATGGGCTTCCAAGTTCACAGCCCGCTCTTCTGCAGCTGTACAGGAGATAGAGAAACATTCATGCGTACCTTTCCCTGTCATGCTTAGGCTGGACTTTGATACAGGAGAATTGATAGGTTCATAGGTTCATAACAGATCACCTCTCTGAGCAGACGGTATGCGACTGAATAGAGCTGGAGTTCAGTCATCTACACCTCTCGTGACCCGGCTTAGAGTCTGACATGGGACCAGCAACTCTAACCCGCAGAGGCGGCAAGGCTCGCTTATGGGGAATTTATTTCAGGGGTCTGTAGAAGCTTTTTTGTGGAGTGGGACTGTTGCAGTTGCGCCATTCCATTCTTGCTGGTATCCTGTAGTAAGGCTAAGATTAAGATATTTCTCCTTTGGGGGGAGGGGGGAGAAATTTGCACTGAACCTGTCTGCCATAGAGTTTGTTTATGGCTGAGTCCACCCAGACTGCGCCCTGCCTTTGGTGGAAAGGGTCTTGATTTTATTATAGTGGTACGTACACACTGTTGAGACATTCCGTGGCCGAGCATCTTGGACTCATTGCTCCAAGAGGTCCCTCTTCCTTCACTTCAAGTCAATATAGTGATGTCAGACCTTCTCACCAGTTCAAGGGATGCCAGTTGCACCGGTGAGGTCACGAGCGAGACTGTCCCAGGCCTCTGCTTTGTATTGGGAGCCCTGGTACTGGTCCTGCAGCAGTCGCCCTCTATATTTTTTTTTACAAGGAGTCCAGCCATGACCCTGGACTGCTGCATGCCCAATGCTGTGCCCAAAATTATACATCTTCTCCAACACCAGCCATAGTGCCTGCAGTGTTCAGCTGCAACTGGTTATGGTTGTATTCCTGTCTGTGGGGTTAAAGTAGGGTTGGATTCCCACCCTTTATCGTGATTGGTCTATTTTGAATATGCTGAGCTGAGCTAAGCGACGGGTAAACCCATTTAGCTGATATAAGCATTGCTTACAGAGGTATATACTAAGCACTATTTACCAGTGCACAAATCCACTTAGCCACACCAATTATTGGTAAACATAACAGTTTAAGAGCTGTTTACTCTGCATAAGCATAGCTGAACATAATTAAGTGATGTTCAGCTTTCATTTTATGGACTATCAGGATTGTGGGATCAATTCCTTCTTAATGCCATCTTATGATATGTATGTTTCCCTTCCATGACATCCCCCTATGTGCTTTCATTACATTACATTCTTTTGAGGCTATACTGTATGGGACACTTGTGTTTATATGTGGGTTTCACATCTGTATAATACTGGCACCTCACATTTGGACTTGCTACACTACCCTGGTCAACAAATATATATTATTCACTCCCTATTTATAAAAAGATATATTTTAGTCCTGTGTCACATATGAAAATGATTAGACTGCATTGCGGCTCAAACAGTGATTGGTTGCATGTTAAGCAAAAGCTCTAACCACTATACTACTCCACTTTCACTGTTTTGGCTGTATATTTAGCTCCTTTAGATGTTTACACTCTGCTATGCATAGCTGCGCGACATGCACACCCGCTTTATTGGGAACAGGAAAAAAAAAAAAGTTGAAATGGTGTTCTATTTTTTTTTTCTTTTAGGGTATGCATATTGCTTTCTGCCTCTTTGGGCAGGACATCTGGACAAAACGTGACATGATGGGGGTCTAATAGGGACAGATTTTAGATATTGCTCTTGCCAACTTAGAAAGTTGATAGAATAGCATGCTTTGCATTGGCATGACTTTTCCTAAGGGTATAATGTCTGGGACTCAAATGTTTTTCATTATTTTCCAACTTCGGACTTTAATGGTTGTACACTGATTTGCCAGAAAACCATTCTTTTATAGTGAGTGGACCAAATATATGAGGCTAAAATCTGGCATTCTGCAAGAATCTGTACGGTTGAAGGTATGTGTGTGCATTTGCACTCATTACCTGTTTCTGCAGGATGCAGTAGTGCCGTACGGTGCTTTAGCAATACAGGGGGTGTGTCACAAAAGCTGTGATACACCCCCTGTATTGCTTTCCTCTTTGTCGGTTTCATTTCAGTGTCCATGGACACTGAAATGATTTATTTTACATTTCAATGTCCACAGACACTGAAATACTGGCATAATATTACAGCTATGCACTAATATTATGCCAGTATGGCTTAGAAAGTGCCATATGGCACTTTCTGAGTGGAGGGGGCATGTTTAGTGTCTGTGCACTGCACGGACATGGACTCTGCACTCGTTCTTGTTTCGTGGCCATCTAGTGTAGACAGTAGCACACCCTCATGAATATGCAGGGCACGCTGCTGTCCTAGATGGCCAGGAAATGCTCTATGCAGGAATAATACTATTCTTGCATGAAGCTTGATGAATCCCGGGTTATAAGTATACTTATTTGGTACAGTTTGTCTTCAGAAGTGGTCAAGGGAAACCTGCTTTTCACAAATAACAGGTTTAATACAAAGTTCAGATATGTATCTAATGTTCCAGTTATCCAGTCATTTGTTACTGTATCATTCATTGATGAGACGCATAATTCAAGCTGCATTTCTATGAGTGTTATCAAAGAGTTATTTTGCCAGTGTAAGTCAAAGCAGTTTGATCCCCATGTGCCTAGTTGTCCAGCCTGCATTCCAGTTCTTGTCATAGAATAATTATGCAGTCATTGAGAAATGCAGAAGTGGGAAATACATCAACATCCTTTACATCCATTGTCTGTTTGCACACCTAAAAGTGACCCATAGGGCAGGCAGTAAATACTGAGTCGCACTGTCGCAACACGAAGACACTGCCTAACCTGCAAATGGTCCACTCCCAAAGACAGAGGAAATAACATACAAATGTGTGTGCGTGTGTATGCGTGTGTGTGCACGTGTGTGTGTGTGTGTGTGTGTGTCTGCATGCATATGTATCTCTATCTGTCTGTCTGTCTATCTATCTATCTATCTATCTATCTATCTATCTATCTATCTAGTCTATCACAACCCATTGCTGCCACTTAGGGCAAACAGTAAATACTAAATTGTACTGTTGCAATGTGAGGATACTGCCTAACCAGCAATAACAAATGCAATACTGGATGCCGTGTATGTTGAGGTTGGAGTGGGTTGCACCTCCCATACCCACTGACTTACATAAATAAGCTTCATGTTACACAAAAGAGTAGAAATGGAATGCATTAACATTCAAAACATTATCATTGTTTAAATAAGCTATCGATGTGATGAATTGTGACTATTAGGTTTCAGATAGACAGATAGCCATAGAGATAGATAGATAGATAGATAGATAGATAGATAGATAGATAGATAGATAGATAGAGAGATAGATCAACTATATACAGAGGTTTAATTTCATTTCATTTTATCCAAGGTAGGCATTACAAAAATCAGATTTGGTCATGACCTTTCCTTTTTTATAGTGTACTTCTGACCCTAAGGAAAAATTTTGAAGAAGCGTTTCTTCAAATTCCCCCATGTGGGTGGGGGTGTTTATCCCCATCCTTATTATTTAAAAATCATCAACTCAAAAATTGCAGCAACAGTGGAAATAGCAAAAATTCTTAGTCACGTCTGCCGTTTTTCAGCACAGCCACACCCACACACGCCCATGCGTGTGTGTGTGTGTGTGTGTGTGTGTGTGTGTGTGTGTGTGTGTGTGTGTGTGTGTGTGTGTGTGTGTGTGTGTGTATAGAATAATTCTGAACCACAGGCAGTGAGAAATTCTGTGTGAGAGAATAATTTTGAACTTGGTATACATTTCCACCTAATGGTACATAAATGCTTAACATTCTGAGAGTAACAATTACTCTCCTAAGGCATTCACCTAGAATGTTATAACAGTATATTTTTGGCAACAAGAAAAAGAGTGTGCCAGTAAATAACACTGTCTGCTTTTAAGACACAGAAAACAAGGTAAATCAAGACATAAAACCTCAGAATTATACTCATAGCCACAAATAAATATAGCCAATCAAGCTGAAAGTGAAGTCTCTCCAGATCAGCAGAACATAATGTGTTAAACATCATCATTATGCATGTAGTAAGATGGATAACAAACTGGCCAATAGATAGCCCACAGAGCAAGAGATGCAGTAGCCTTATCAGAATGTATGAAAGTGAACACTTGTGTCCCTCAGAGCTCTGTCCTGGGACCTCTCTTGTTTTTATCTTTGTTTCTCTGATCTCCAAGCAAAGACCCAAGAACCCTGCTAACAAAGTTTGCAGATGACTACAAACTTGGGATTGCTGTTTATAGGATCATACAAAATACAAAGCAACTGAGTCTTATAATAATTTACACCTTGCCAGTATCCACCATCAGACTGAACCTCCTTTCTTGAAGAAGAGCAGGCTAGTCAAACCAGCGATGAATTTGTGAATACCAATCCAATCATCCAGTTCCTGTTTGTAGGAAGATAATGTATCAGACTGCTTAATTTGTTGTGTAAGTCTAATCCAGAGGTGGAGAAGGTGCTGTGTAATGAACTGCCTCTCATACTTGTTTAATTTATCTTCTGCTAAAGATTTTTATTCCTTGTTCTGGTATTTGTAAAACTACCTGATTAAGTGAAGATATACACGGTTCAGGAATACTAGTTCCAGGATGGTTCAGAAGGCAAGGCATATAGCTCACCTCAGGAGTCTGTAAGATACTGAATAAAGGGACAATGTCTCCAGTCTCTTCTGGTAGGTTAGGGTTTTAAGCCAGTGATCCTCTTAGCTAGGAAACTCTGAGGTCTTTCTAGTTGTTTGATATGACTAGTGAGATACACCCAAAAGGGGCATTGTATGCAATAATTGGCCTAATCAGTGCTGAATATAATGGGACAATGACCTATTTTGATGTTGATGATATTTCCTCGGCAATCAGCTGTGGTAAGTTGAAGGGCTTTCTGACTCCTGTAGTTACATGATGATCAAAGGAGAGGGAATGATCAACCCAGGTTCCAAGGTCTCTAACAACATTCTCATTCTGGAGTGGGGCACTGTATAAGTAAGTTCCAAGGTCTCTAACAACATTCTCATTCTGGAGTAAGGTATTTGTCTAAGTAAGTTTCAAGGTGTCTAACAACATTTTCATTGTGGAGTGGGGCACTGTTTAAGTAAGTTCCATGGTCTCTAACAACATTCTCATTCTGGACTGAGGCATTGTCTAAGTAAGTTCCAAGGTCTGTAACAACATTCTCATTTTGGAGTGGGGCATTGTCTAAGTAATTTCCAAGGTCTGTAACAACATTCTCATTTTGGAGTGGGGCATTGTCTAAGTTGTATGTTGGGCTAATGGACAGTTTACCAAATATGAGAGTATTACACTTCCTAACATTTAATTTGTCCATTTTACCACACCAGGTATTTTTAAGTGGAATTTTTGTTGCAGGGCTTGGGTGTCAGAGGGGGTGGATCCCATTTTGCAGCCATTTGCAAACTTGGCTAGCCAGAGATCTTAGTTTGTGATCTGGAGATGTCAGATGCCAAACAAAAGGGGTCCAACCACAAATCCCTGTAGGACATCACTGGTTGCTTTCATAATCATTGATGAGACACCTGCTACCTACAAAGTATGGGTTCCATCCTTTATCCACTGTGCTATCATTGCTACCACATAGAAATATATTTGCAATGCATTATGCTTACTAACTGTGCTAGCATGGGACATTGTATCAAAGGGTATTGGTCAGGTTAAGGTATGCCATATGGACAACATGAGTGCTGTCAGTACCTTGTATTACACTTCCAAAGAAGTTAGCTAGATTAATTTGACATAATATAACCTTGACAAAGCCAAACTGTTGCATGTAAAGTGTAAGGATATTTCTAATGTCGTAGTTAATTGGCCCAGTTATAAAATATTCCATGGTTTTGCAAATAAGACTTGTCAGGATGATGGGTCAGTAATTCCTGAGGTCAGTGATGGGGCCACCTTTGTGGAGTGGCTTCACACTGCTTGCATCAAACCTCAGAGCAAGAAAAGTGGCTAAACTCATGGTTAAATAGTTTAAGGAATGGCTCTGCCAGGGATTGTTTAGTACTGTTTATTAAACAGCTAGGTATATTATCAGGTCTCATGGAGGAAGTATTTTTAGACTTGGAGAGCACCTTTAGAACATGATCTTTAGTAATGATGGGGAGTCTGAGAGCTTCAGGTATAAATAGGTTTGTGTAGTCATTTCAGGGGTGAAGTTGATACATAATTTGTTTGCTAGCATGTATTCAATATCTACAGGGTCAGAGTAGACAGTGCCATTTTGGATAAGTTCAAAGCAATGTTGGTGCTATTTTTCAGTTTTCTAACATAACTTGGAAGGATTTGAAGTCACCCTTAGTTTCAGATGCTAACCTCGATTTATGGACTGCCTTTGTAGTCCTAATAGTATTTTTCAATTTTGTAGCAATTTTCTGATGTTGTCCTTGATTTGAGGGTCCTTTGATCGGCTCTATATTTTAAGGATTGTTTCTTTTATCGTAGAGTTTATTTCTGTCAGTAAACCAGCAGAGTGGTTTGATTTTAACCTTCCCATTATGTTTGTATCCTGTAGGTGCTGTTAGTTCTATACATTTATCTAAGTGGACATATAACTCCTTTGTAAAGTTACCTGATATGGCATTGCCAGGGGTTATGCTAGAATAAATGAATTTTGAAACTTCCTCATAGAATTTTATGAGACTTGTGTGTCTGAAATCTTTAAATTATGAGATATTGATATCTGCAGGAATAAAAGTTTTAATGGTGACTGTCACTAGTTTACGATTCAACTTAAACAGGGAAGGAGACATCAGGGGAATGATATATGAAAAATCAATATTTGTAAGGTAGAGGTCAAGAGTATTATGTCCTCTGGTGGACTTATTAACAATCTGGTTTAGGGAGCTTTTGTTTATGTAATCTAAGAACTTTTGGGTACATCCTACATTTGAGGCATAGGTGTTCCAGGTTATTGATGGGTAGTTAAAGCCTCCCAAAATAAAATATTTTTTCTTACCTGGAGTTCATAAATTAAATTTAGGAACCTTATGTGATTTTCAGGGCAACTGCAGTGGTGGTGCTGTGGTAGCATTGTCGCCTCACAGTAAGACGCTGTCCTGTTCGATTCTCAGATAGAGCGTCTTTTGTGTGAAGACATGCGTGAATGGGCGTACCTTCGTTGAAGGTTGTGCGTCAGGGCTGGCAACTCGGCACGTAAAAATCTACTGCCAATCATTAGCGGACCGGAGTTCCGCTGTGGCGAACCCTAACCGGGAAAACCTAACCAGGAAAAGCCAAAAGAAGCAACAAAAATATGATTTTCAGGGCATAGAGGATTTCCAGTAACAGCCTATAAATTGATAGCTGTTCCTTTTTAGTGTGATTTGTAGCTCAATGAGCTCCATTTGTGGGCCCCTGTGCATCTGTGCAGAATGTATATGATTGTGAACAAATATGGAGATGTCACCACAGTTGCCATTGGGTCTGAAAGCATGGTAGAGCAAAACCCAAGTATAAAGGGAGTGCTTTCTGAACATTAAAGCCAAGTTTCAGTATCTGCAAAAAGATGGAAATGCTGGAGAGCATTAAAGTACGGAAATCTGTTGTTGAAACTTCTGGCATTGAGCAGTGCTACCTAAATGTGATTCTCTTTTTGATAACTTAATTACATATGAATGCCCATCTCCTGGACTTTGCCTAAAACTGACACTATGGGGGCAACAAAGGCATTAGTCAGCATGTGGAAGCCTTGGAACAAGAGGTGCAGAACATTCTTGACAAAACAACTAAGGCTGTTGGGCTTCTCTTACTCTGTTCAAACTGAATTCGGATGAACAGATGGGAAACTGCAAATCCTCACCACACTCCAGCTTAGTACCCATGTCCCTCGTGGATAGAGGCAACAAGTGAGTGTGCCAAGATATCCTTGTTCTGCCCACCATCCTGGTTATCCATAAGGAAAATATGAGGGCTAAAAACTACTAGGGAAACTAAGGCAAACCTTCTTAAGGCCCTCAACAATCAACCTAGTAAGTGTCCATAAAACCTATTTTATCCCATGTTGACACATACTGGAGCCACCTGGAATGACACAATTATTTTATTTATTTATTTATTTGTTGTTTAACTGGGTAAGTGAGCTGATCCGAAGACCCTTTTCAGTCATGACTCAGGCCAGGGACAATAGTACAAAAGATTAGAAATAGTACACAAAATTTATACATGACAGTAACGAAAGCGATCACTTGTTTGTACAATTTTGAAATTTCATACCATTTAATATAGTCAAACATTACACTGACTGTTGAAGAAAGCCTAACTGACCATGAAAAGATTAAATATACATTACATAAGCATGGGGTTCACTGTTTGCTGAATAAGCTCAATTTACAAATATGCTAGGACAGAAAATTGTTTAACATAAATCACACTGACAACAAAAAACGCTAAGGTAAAAAAAAACAGAACTGCATTTTGCAGTTTGGCTGTTATGCTATGTACAATGCCTTATAGTACTGGCTATACATAGGATTTAATATTGGTTATAGTTAATTCAGTGCAATAGGTTAAATTATTATGAGTTACATTTCAGAATTTATATTTTAATATAGTAGATTAGGTCACAGTGAGCATTACATTTATTTTTTGACATTTGTTAACCCGGTTAGTCTGACAAGCTGAAGCCCTTTTTCAGCAGAGACGGGAGAAGAAAAGCTCCAATAGTACGTTACTTAAAACATTATGTAACATAGACAACAGTTGCTAGAGAAAAACAAGTATATATAAGCATAACAGAAAACAACTTGGCCAGTTACCTGTGAATGTACTCAATATAAATTAAACACAGTACACATCAGAGACAAAAGTAACATATTGGGCATGTGCATGCATGTTGTAGATAAGAAAAATAAGAACAGTTATAAACAAAATTAGGAAGATGTTTGCAGTAGGAGATTATAAGATAACAAACAGTAAAGAAGAAGCAGAGAAATATAATGCATAGCAAACCTTACAGAGAAACAGATAAAAGGTAATATGGTGTAAATTCAGTCTAGTAAAGAGAAAAGGGGTAGCAGAGAAAATAAGTATTTGGTATAAATACCAGTGAGAAAAAAATGATTTATAGGCTTTATTTCAGTCTATGCAATGTTATGCTACTAACCATTATCCCTGTAGCTATTACATGCTATTTCACTGTGGAGATGTTCAGAAACGTTCATTTAATCCATTGGCAGAACCTTTTGGTTTCTAATTTCCAGTGGGAGTTTGGTCCATAGACTCAGATTCAATTTGAAAAAGTCTTGTTCCCCTGTAACTGTTCTGAAAGGGGTCCTATGCAATGTCATTCATTTTCTTGACTACTTAGGGAATACGTTTTTTGCATGTGGGGGAGTTTCCTCTAGTAGCAGGCAGGAAGTATCAATTAGAACCTTATATGTCAGAGTACCTAGGAGATATGTTGACCTCTCAGTGACAGGTAACCTATTTAGTTTTGCAAATAAAAAGAATCTGCACATTTTTTTTCTGCTATCTGTAGCCTCTGTGTATTATAGGCTGAATGGTAAACAAGAAATGACAAGTCGTATTCCAGTTTTGAAAACAGTACATTTTTATAAAGTGCTATGTGAGCATCAAGGGATATGAGGTGAGTAATTTTGTAGCACAGTTTTAGCTTTGCTGGAACTTTACTAACTGTATTGCCTGTACGTATATTGATGTTGAAGATGGGATCCAGAGTTAAGCCTAGGTATTTGTATTTAGACAGAGTGAGAATACTGTTGTTATGGTTATCTGTTATTTTTGCCCATGTGTAGAGGGTAGACATAGAATGTTGGAGCAACCTTTGAACGTTAGAGGGAGACTGGTGTGATTCAAGAATAAGAATATCATCAGTGTGAAATGTAACATTCAGTGATGGGTAGTCTTTGATAATATCATTAACGAATAAGGAGAACAGAAGAGGGCCTAGAACTGATCCCTGAAGGACACTTGTATTTAGTATGCCTTTTGTGGAATATTGGTTATTTGTAAGGACTTGAAAAGTGTTGTTTTTGAGGTAGCTTAGAAACCATTTACTTGTGCTAGCACCAAAGTTAAATGTATGTAGCTTATTAATGAATAGCTTCTGGTTGACTGTTTTGAAAGCCCTCATCATATCGACAAATATACAACTACAATGAGTCCATTGTTGATATTACTATAGATTGCATATGTTGCTTATAGAAGGGTTGTAGTACTACTGAATGCATTTCTAAAGCTGTGCTGCTTATCTTAGAGGGTCTCCATTACTACTGATATACTTAAGCATTTGTCTGTAAAAAACAAATTTTAAAGATTTTTGCTAGGGGGCAGTGACTGGATACTGATCTATAGTCCTTATAGTTTTTGGGAAAGTGAACCTTTGGAAGCGGAATAATGATAGTATGCTTTAGCATTGTGAAGACTTTCCCTGAAGTAGGAGAAAGACTGAAGATAAAGGTGAGAGGTTTAAAAAGTTTGTCTGATCTTCTAAGGAATGAGGTATAAAGAGTGTTGATATTTGCAGTAGAAGATTTTTAAAGTTGTTTATAAATTTCTTAGTTTCTTTAAGAGATCTCTGAGAAGTTAAGAGTCAGGATTACTTTAACCAATACATACCTCCTTCCTTCACTACTATATGCCTCACCCATTTTCACCAACATTCAGATCTCCCTAAGATCAAAACTTGAGCTTTGCTATAATAAAGTAACTAGATTTGCAGCCAGTCGATCATACATTTCCCGCCACTGCTCCACCCTTAGATATTCAAACTGGCTTGAGTTACCTCGCTAACGCAATTTCACCAAACTCCTCCTTGCCCATAAAATAATAAACAAATCCTCACCCTGCCCAGCAACCAGCACCATTTTTAACCATTACCTCCCTAATTGCCCTCTACACTCATCTGAGAAACACCTCCTTGAAATCCATAAATGGAAAAAAATCTGTCAGTCACTGCCTATATTCCTACTCAGTAGCCAAGGTCTGGAACAGTATCCCTACAGATACTAGAGCAATGCCATGTAGTCACATATTCAAACAATCTCTAAAGATATTTCCCCTTATTTCCTGACTCTGATTGAGGGCCCAGTGTCAGTTATTCTAAAAGTGTATGAATTCTGGATTAAGCACTTGGGCTTCAGGACAGTTATTTTATAATAAAAGGGTTCGTGGTCTGCACTCTTGTGGGAGGAGAGGCTGGACTCTGCCCTTCTGAGCTGGGAATTTTTGTTTAAAGGCTTATAGTGCCTGCATATTTGAACTGCTTCTTACTGAAATTGGTACACCTTGTTTGCTGTAGACTAGATCCAGGCCTGCTGAATCTAGCTTTGTTTGTATAACTTGAGCACTAATCCAGGCATTCTTTAAAGTATTCAATTGTATTTATTACTGCTTGGTAGTAACTTGATTAAAGTGTAGCTATCATTCTAAGTCTTTTGGATTAAGCACTTGGGCTTCAGACCAGTTGTTTTACATTAGGAAGGTTTGTGGCCTGCACAGTGGTGGCAGGACAGGTAGCTTACATCCTTCTAAGTTGGGAACTGCTGATTGAGGGCTCAGTGTCTGTTATTCTAAAAGTGTATTAGTTCTGGTTTAAGCACTTGGGCTTCAGGCCAGTTATTTTACATTAAGAAGGTTCGTGGTCTGCACTCTTGTGAGAGGAGAGGCTGGACTCTGCCCTTCTGAGCTGGGAATTTCTGGTTAAAGGCTTATAGTGCCTGCATATTTCAACTGTTTCTTACTGAAATTGGTACACCTTGTTTGCTGTAGCATAGACTAGATCCAGGCCTGCTGAATCTAGCTTTGTTTGTATGCTTGTTGTTTGTTTGCTTGTTATTTCCCTGAAACGCTAATACCACGTAAAACGTGGCTTTTTCAGCGCTTCTGTGGATCCCTAGTGATATCTACATTGCTTACTGTACTTATTTCCTTGTTTCACTGAAAAGAAAGTTACTTTTTGTCGTTTTTGCATTTAAGTTACCTGTAACACATTGCATTTAAGTTACCTGGCACTTGCTCACTAAAGCAATTATATAAGTCAGCACTAAAAATTAAAAGCACTACACCCTCACAAACTCCCCTTGAGTACCTTGTTCCCCATTGGCCCTTTTTTTCAATTATAAAGGAATTCCCAATACTATTCTAGCATGTCCAAAGGTCAGTTGTCAATCTCCTCTCTGGTCCAGCTGGTGAATCTGGGAATCTTGAGGCAATGTTACAACTGCCTCACGTACACAGACAACCCTCTCCTCCTCCCAACAAATTCCAACATATGTGAGAGATGCATCCATATAGCCAAACTGGAGGCTAAGCTCTCTCAACTCAGTACTGGCGTAACCAGTCAGGAGGAGAAGGAAACCACACTCACTACAATTCCAGTCTCACATAGACCTACCACGACAGCAAACATAACACATAAACACACAAAAACATACTCGGAGGCTCTAAATAAAAATCTGCCTAAGCAGCAGAGACCTCCAAAGCAGACACCCAAGCAACCGCTACCCCAAAACAAAACACGTGCAACACATAGCTCACAAAGCCAGTGTGCTGAACAGTCACAGCCCTTAAGGCGAAACAACACACCTGATACACTTGTAATAGGTGACTCTATCGTCAGGCACACTGACGTCCCGCTCACCAGGCTGAACAAGGAGAAGGTCACGGTGAGCTGCCTGTCGGGCGCTAGGATCCGCCACATAACACAAGCACTCAGGTCATTCGAAGGCAAGTACAAATATGACTCAGTCATTGTCCATGCTGGTGTGAATGACCTGAGATGTACCTACCTGGACTACATGAAAAGAGACATAGAGGAGCTCTCTGAGCATGTGGCCCAGGCCGGTATGACCCTGACCTTGAGTAGCATCTTACCCTCACCGAGAATGATGCCACAATATGAAGGCAAGATGATCAATTTCAACAATTGGCTTAAGTATTGGTGTCATTCAAAGGGGATCCAATGCCTGTCAGCCTGGGATGACATGCTCGACAAGCCACGATGCTTCGCTAGGGACGGCTTGCACCTGTCACCCCTGGGCTTTCGGATATTGGCAAAGGCTCTTGCTACCCCATAGTGCCTTTTTTAGGCAAGGCTCAAAAGACAAACCCACCTCCATAGGTATCACAAGGGATAAGAAACTAAGAGTAATGCTACTCAATGCCAGAAGTCTAAATTTCAAGATGCACACACTCGAAACTCTCCTTAGCATGGAGAACATCAATATCTGTGCAGTAACAGAAACCTGGTTCAAGGCTCCAGAGAGCACCCCAGCACTACCAGGTTATACCTCATACCATGCTTTTCGGCCCCAAAACTTGGACCGAACCACAAAATGAGGGGGAGTATCAATATTCGTCAAAGATACCCACACCTCCAGGTTGGTGGCACAGCACAAAGCATCAGAGACTATCCATGTGCAACTAACAGTGGGTAAAACTGCCTTCCAGTTTATAGCCTACTACAGACCACCCTCCCAAACCCAGGAACCCCACTCGGCCTTCTTGAGAACACTGGAAAATATGAAGGTCTCTCCAAACACCATTATATTGGGCGACTTCAACTACCCAAACATAGACTGGGAGCATTAGTCTAGCTCCAACACCCTAGCCCAAAGGTTCCTAGAATTTATAAACTCAAATGCTATGGAACAACTTGTTACTACTCCCACAAGAGGGAAAACATACTGGACCTGATCATCACCAACATGGGGACTCTATGCTCCAAACCAGAAGTGTATCCCTCACTGGTAAGATCAGACCATAAACTAATCTCACTGGATATTCACATCCGACCCCACCCCTGCCCAGAAAACCACAGTGAAAAACTTCTCTAAAGCAAATTTCACACTCCTCAAAACTGAGGTGGAATCCTTCAAAGCCCCGGGCCTGTGGAAAATCGTCCCAGACCGCAGAATCCTTTATAAACGCATTCTTTGAACACCTTCAGGAATGCATGGATCATGCAATCCCAAATAAAACCAAGACCCAATCCTCCAAAGGCAGGCATCCTGTCTGGTGGCCCCCAGCCATAAACAAACTAAACAATAGAAGGAGGAAGCTACAAAAGGATAGAGCAAAATCCCAAAAAGGGAAGGCATCTCTGATCAGTATTAGCAAAAAACTACGGGCACTTATAAAATCGTCTAAGGCCAGCTTCAAGAGAAAAATTGCACAGGACACTAAGGATAATCACAAGGCTTTCTTTAGTTATGTTAGGAACCTGGGTGGGAATTCCCAGATATGCTCAGAATTAGTCCAAAATGACAAAAAATACACTGAACCCACAGACATTGCCAACATCCTAGCTAACAGGTTCAGCGCAAACTTCTCCCCCCCCTCCCCACCAAAAGGGCAAATATCTATCCCAGCAGAGTGCTGCCCCCCTGACATCTCAGATGCTCAGGTAAGAGCCACCCTCTCCAAAGCAAAAAACACAGCATCAATGGGACTAGACGGTGTCCTGGGCTGCGTCCTACATGAACTCCAAGAAGAGCTAAACCCAAACATAAAACTACTGTTGAATCTCAGCCTTACTACAGGATATGTACCCAAAGAGTGACATACAGCAACAGTGGTCCCTCTCCACAAAGGTGGTGCCTCAATGAATCCTGGAAACTATCGCCCCATAAGCCTGACTAGCTTGGTCTGCAAAGCTATGGAAAGGATCATCATGGACCTCATAAATAAAGATATTGGGGACCTACAGACACTGGATCCTACCCACTTCTGCTTTGTTAAGGGCAGATCCTGCCTCTTAAACCTGGTTGATTTCTTTGAAACAGTCACCAAGGCCATTGATGAGGGGAAGGTGGTCCACACAGCCTACCTGGACCTCGCAAAAGCCTTCGATATGATACCCCACTCGGGCATTATAGATAAGCTTACCAGCTTAAATATAAACCCCTAAGTCACTAGATGGGTTGCAAACTGGCTCAAGGACAGAACCCACGTGGTTAGAATTGCTGGACCCATGTCAGACTCCAAATCAGTTACAAGTGGCGTCCCACAAGGCTCAGTCCTGGGACCTCTCTTGTTCGGTATATATTTCTTGGAGGTACAGGCCAACACAGAAGGACTGTGGCTGACCAAGTTTGCAGATGACTGCAAACTGGGCACCATAATCGACTCTCCAGCCTACACAAGCATCCTCCAAAAGGGCCTCATAGAAACAGACAACTGGTGTCAGAGCCATGGCCTCAAGCTAAACGCCAAAAAGTGTATAGTCATCCCCTTTGGCAAAAACAAAGTGCCCACAAATTACCACATAGGTGGTAATCCATTAAATACAGAAGAAGTAATTAGGGTCCTGGGGACCCAAATTGATAGCAATCTCTCATTTGACAACCACATGGCCAAAGTGGTTAGAAAAACATTTTATATAGCCCACCTAATCATGAAGAGATTCACATCTAGATCAGGGGAGGTCATCGTGCCTCTTTACTCATCCCTCATCAGGCCCATAATTGAGTACAATGCCCCTTTTGGGATGTACCTTACCAGACACCTGCAGCAACTGGAAAGACCCCAAAAGTACCTCACCAAGAGGATCAAAGGGCTCAAACAGATGCCATATGCTGCCCAGTTAAAGAAACTCCAGCTCTACTCAGTGGCATACCACCTGCTCAGAGGAGATCTGTGCCTGATGTATAAAGCCATGTCCAACCCGGAATTAATGGACATGTTGCACCTCAAGAAATCCAAATCCCATCGAGCTACGCGCTCGAGAGACTTGAACCTCAGCACTGAAATAAAGAGGACATGCTGGAGGGACAGATTTATAACCCAGAGGCTCCCTTCACTCTGGAATAAAATCCCAGTCCACGTTAGGCAGAGTCCCTCATTGACTCTCTTCAAGAGGAATCTCGATGAGTGGATGGGGGATCATAGGTTTACCCCGGGTATCACTTCTGTGTCACTGTTAGACAGAGGCACAGTATACTAACCTTGAAAAAGTGCATAGCAAAATTAATTTAAAATGGGTGGCGAAAGCCAAACATACTCTGGCTAGGCTTATAAATGCCCTAGGGCAGATAGCCTAGTATGAACCTATGAACATGTCTTATACCAGGCCCGTTGCTCCTTCCTTCTCTTCCTTTACCTCCCCTCTCTTCCTTCTTCCTGCCTTCTCCCTTCTTCCTTCTCTTTCTCTTGCTCTTCTTTTCCCCCTTTCCTTTCCTACCTTCTTTTTTTTTTGCCAAAGCGCCAGTTACTTCTCCAATAGTTCCCCAACTTTAACTCCCTTTCCTAATCTCCCCCAGCTGCAAAATCTCTTTCCTTTCTCATAGATTTTGCCCATATTTAAAATGCTTAACATCTCTACCATTGGTTATAAATATGAGTTGTACTTTGCCAGGTATTCAATATCCTATGATAGTTGTTTAATGTTCACTGTATGATTTTCTGATCTGACTTTATATATCCTGGATGTTGAGTCTACTATTTGTTACTGCTCTTCATGTGATAATATTGTGTAGTTTATTAATTGAACTATGCATGTTGGAACTTTTCTCCCCAGGCCTCAGCTGAAAACAGGATTCATGCCCATTTGGACTTTCCCAGTAAACAAGTGCCAAATAAAATAAATAAGAAGTAGAAGGTTATTGCATATCTAGCTAAAGGATATAGTCTTTAAGGTAGGTTGCGATACAGTGAAATGTGATGTGAAGAGGGAGAGATTGAGTTGGTGATGGCCTGGATGGAGGAGATGAGAAAGGCTTTACAGTCACTTGCAGAGAGGCTGTTTGTGGTGTTACTTTTTAGGGGAGGTTGTAGTGGAAGAAGTGTGGCCCAAGAGGCATTTTATTTCTTTCCAAAAATGTTCTGGTGACCTGTTGGCTCTTGTTTGCCTTTTTCCTGAAAATAGAGATTTATCAGCATTGGTTGCAATTCCAGATTGTTTTTTTTTTTTGAGAGATATATAATCCTGATGGAGTTGTTCATTTGGTGTCTTCTGTTTTCAGGATGCCCAAGCCTTATCTCTTTGCATAATTATATTCCTTATTTCACTTGTTATCCAAGAACATTTATAACCTCTTAGCATCCTGAAAATGGTAAGAAATAATGAATTTTGAGCTGCGCTAAGTGTGTTGATGAAGAAGGATAATGCATCTTCTGGATCATGGACAGGTATGGAGGAGACAGATCAAGCTTGCTCAATTATTGTTTCAGTATGCTAAGTTGTTGCTTTGAGAATGACCAAGTTATGATCAACTGAGGTAAGGGTTTTATGGTCTTGAAGGACCAGAAGGATATTACACAACAGTGATCACTGAGATAATCTGATAAAATATTGATACCAACATGGTGATTAGCTACTGATGTGATTATAATGAATAATATTGTATGGTATGGTATGGTATGGCTTCTGGTGTTGACACTGCATCAGCAAACTCAAACCATGCTCTACTTCAGCTGATGACCTTCCAAGTGAGTACCTTAAAATAGCAGCCAATAGCATTTTTTGCCCTGTCTCTGTCCTTATAAAAAGATCATTCTAGGAATTCTATGTTTCCCCTCTCTGGGAAAAAAGTTAAACATTATCCCTCTGCACAAAGGAGGAAATTCAAAAGATATTACTAACTTTAGACCTATACTAATCTTATCCCCTCACTCCTAGATTCTTAAAAAATGTATTCAAAAAAATTTGCTAAGCTACCTTGTACAGGAAGAACTCCCATCCCCCATACAACATGGCTTCCTCCTTCCCAAAGTACTAGCACTGCACTTCTAACCTATATAGATCATTTTTCTCTCTGCTGTTCCCATTAGGGGTCGCCACAGCAGATTATCTGTTTCCATTTTTTCCTGTCCTCGGCATCTTGCTCTGTCACACCAACCACCTGCATGTCCTCTCTCACCACATCCATAAACCTTATCTTAGGCCTTCCTCTTTTCCTCTTACTGTGGCAGCTTCATCCTTAGCATCCTGTCTAGCAGGGCGACTGACGTAATCCCTGGGATGAATTTCCTATCTCCCATCCAATCATCAAGGTTCATTTTGAAGAGGACCAAAGAGATGCTCTGCTTGACATGTATGGGCAGTCTATTCTAGAGTCTGGGGAGTCTCTGGGTCATGAACCTATTCCTCCAGCATGTTTTGTTCATTGTGATGACAAGGTTTAGATCCCTGGAGCATGTGTCTCTGAGGAATTGGGATTTCTTTAAGTGTAGCATGTCCAACAGTTCTGGGTTTGACATGGCCTTGTATGTTAAGCAGAGATCGCCTGTGAGTAGACGATATGCGATAGAGTATAGCTGAAGTTTTTTTAGATGGTCAGCATAGGGCATCTGCTTTAGGCCTATGATTCTTTTAGTGCAATATCTCTGTGGCCTTTCCAGTTGTTGCAGATGTCTTGAGAGGTACATACCGAACAGGGCGTTGTATTCTATAATGGGTCTAATAAGGGATGAGTACATTGGGACAATTACCTCATTTTTTCTGGATAAAAAGCCCTTAGTGATGAGGTGTGCCACATAGAAGGACTTCCTGACTGTTGTGGCAATGTGGTTATCGAAGGTGAGACCACTGTCCACCTGTGTCCCAAAGTCTCTTATCACATTTTCAGTGTTTAGTGTACTGCCACCTATGTGGTAATTCACGGGTACATGTTTTTTTTCCCAAAAGGGATAACTATACATTTCTTGGCATTGAGCTTGAGCCCATGGCTCTGGCACCAGGTATCTGTTTCTGTAAGGCCCTTTTGTAGAATATCCACATCACTTGGGGATTCAATAATGGCTCCCAGTTTGCAGTCATCTGCGAACTTTGTTAGCCAGAGTCCCTTAGTGTTGGCCTGTACTTCAGAGAAGCAGATGCCAAACAAGAGCGGTCTCAGGACTGAACCCTGAGGTACTCTACTTGTCACTTGTCTGGAGCTGGAATTGGAGTTGGCTACTTTTACAGTCTGGTTTCTGTCAGTAAGCCAGTTGGCAACCCAGCGAGTGACGTAGGGATTAATGCCCAGCTTAGTAAGTTTATCTGTGATTCCAGAGTGGGGGATGGTGTTGAAGGCCTTGGCGAGGTCCAGATAGGCTGTGTGGACTGCCTTACCCTTGTCCACAGCTCTGGAGACTGATTTGAAGAAGTCAATCAGGTTCAGGAGACAAGATCAGCCCTTCACCAACCCAAACTGCGTGGGGTCCAGTGTTTGAAGCTTACCAATGACTTTGTTTATAAGTTCCATGATAATGCATTCCATGGCCTTGCAGATCAGGTTCGTCAGACTGATGGGGTGGTAGTTCCCAGGATCCAAGGTGGATCCCTCCTTGTAGAGTGGGATAACTGCTGCTGTGCGCCACTCAGTGGGCATGAAGCCTGAGGTGAGGCTATGATTAAACATGACACTTAGGTGAGGTGCCTGTTCATTTTGTAGTTCATGTAGCACACAGCCTGGGATATCATCTGGTCCCATGGATGCTGTATTCTTAGCTTTGGACAGTATGTTTTTTACCTGTGTGGCCATTATTACCGGAATTTGGCAATCTTTCAGTATTGAGATGGGCCCTTTAGGGGGTGAGAGGGGGGTGAAGTTTGCACTGAATCATTCTGCCAGGATATTGGCAATATCCTTGGGATCAGTATATTTAATGCCATTCTGTTGTAGCTCAGAGCAGAGCTGAGCATTGCCATTTAGATTCTTGACATAGCTATAGAATGCCTTGTGGTTGTCTTTGGAATCTTTGGCAATTTTATTTTCGTAACTAGCTTTGGAGGATTTTAAGAGGGATCTCAGCTTCTTGCTGAAGCTGGTAAAGGAGTATTTTACATCCTGGAACTTTTCTTCAACAGTTTCTTCCTTTTATTGTAAAGTTTGTTTATGGCAAGGGACCACCAGATTGGCTTCCTTTTTTTGGAGGATAGTGTCTTGGTTCTATTGGGGATGGCATGATTCATGCACGAGTGGATGTGCTCGTACAGTGCCTTACTGAAGGATTCAGCAGTCGAGCTTTCAGTTCCCCTCTGCATCGGTGTCATGAAGTTTGTCACTTCTGACTTCAGTAGCATAAAGTTGGCTTTGGGGAAGTTTTTTATGGAGGTTTCCTTACTGGGGGGTGGGGGTGGGATGTGGATGTCAAGGGGTGATTAGCTTATGGTCAGACCTGACCAACGAGGGGTGACCATAGATGTGGAGCATCGATTTCCCATGTTGGTAATGACCAGGTCTAGGATATTGGAGCCCCTGGTGGGACTAAGGATTAGTTGATCCATGGCGTTGGAATTTATGAATTTCAAAAACCATTGGGCAAATGTGTTGGTGAACGAGTAGTTTTCCCAGTTAATGGCAGGGTAGTTGAAATCATCCAGTATTAGGGTGTTTGGTTGTATCTTAATATTTTCCAGTATGTTTAGAAAGGTGTAGGGAGAATCTTGGGGCATGGTGGGGGATCTGTAACAAGCTACAATTTGGATTGCAGTCTTATCTAGTGTTAGTTACACCTGGAGAATTTCAGACACATTGTGTTGGGCAACTAGTCTGGTGTTGTGAATATCCTTGGTGAATATGGACACTCCTCCATCTTTAGTGTTTTGGTCCTGGTTTGGTGGCCGAAAAGTGTGGTAAGAGTTATAGGCTGGTATTGCAGGGGTGCTCTCTGGAGCCTTGAACCTGGTCTCAGTTACTGCATAGATATCAATGTTCTCCATTTTTATTTGTGCCTCGAGAGAGTGCATTTTGAGGTATAGACTTCTGGCATTGAGTAGCATTACCTTCAGATTTTGCATGCTTGTACCTATTATGGTGGTGTTTTTTTCCTTTTGAACGTTGCCTAAAAAAGGCACTATAGGGGTGGCAAGAGCCTTAGCCAATAACCTGAGTCCCAGGGGCGACAGATGCAGACCATCTCTGGCAAAGCATCATGGTCTGTCGATCATGTTGTCCCAGGCAGACAGATACTGGATCCCCTTTGAATGACACCAGATGCTTAACCAATTGTTGAAGTCAATCATTTTGTCCTTATACTGTGGTATCATTCTGGGTGAAGGCAGGATGCTACTCAGGGGCTAGGGTCATACTTGCCCGGGCCACATGATCTGAGACCTCTTCCATGTCTCTTTTCATTTAGTCCAGGGAGGTACATCTCAAGTCATTCACTCCGACATGGACAATGACAGTCATATTTGTACTTGTTGTGGAGTGACTTGAGTGCATGCATTATGTGGCAGATCCTGGCACCTGACAGGCAGCTGACTGTAATTTTCTCCTTGTTCAGCCTGGTGAGTGGTCCTGACTGTAGAGTCACCTATGACTAAAGTGTTGGTACATTGTCTTGCCTTAGGGACTGTTGGTGGGTGGCACACTGGTGTTGTGAGCTATGTGACACTTTGGTTGTGATTGGTGTTTGTGTTTCAGCTTCAGAGGTCCTTGTTGCTTTGGTAGGTTAATGTTAAGGGCCTCCACATATGTGGGTTTAGTGTTGCTATGTGTGGGTGTTGGTGGTGTAGGTTTAGAAGGGCTATGTGTTGCTTGAGGTGTAGTGTGGGTGTTAATCTTCTCCTCTTGACTCTCTAGCACAATCTTGGGGGGAGAGAGAGCTTTGCTTTCAGTTTGGCTATGTAAGTGCATCTCTCGCAGGTTGTAGTGTTGGGTGGTAGGAGGAGAGGGTTGTCTGTGTACATAAGGAAATTGCTGCATTGCCCCAGTATGCCCAGATTTACCAGGTGGACAGGAGAAATCACTGGAAGCTGACCCTTGGACATGCCTGGTTTGGTTCTTTTTTTTTTTTGTAAAGTATAAGAGCTGTTTTCCTTTACCTTAGCAAGGTACTTTGCAAATATAGATGGTTGTGCCTATGATTAATTTCTCCTTATTAACAAGGAGAGTTGAGTGCTTGTATCAGTTTAAGATTTCCCAGTACTTTCCAGCAGGTTTTAAAGCAAGTGCTTGTCACAGGGATGCTCAAAGGTATGATGAAAAACAATGGTTTATCCTAAACACTGCAGTGTGGACTAGAGGAGTTAGATGTGAAAGTAGGTAACTTAAGTTTTACCTGTCTAAAAAGTTAAGTTTTAGTGGAGAGTCACTATTTTTAAAACAGCAAGATCGATAGAAAGGGGGTGGTCACTTTTGTATTCTGGTACCATGGAATACATTAGGATGGACAATAAATTTAAATAGTTGAAGGGGAGTGATTTCACTAAATGATAATTTTTTGCTTACACAAGCCAATAAAAACAGAGAGGAAATGAGCTATATGGTCATATTAACATAAGGGGAAGGCAACTAGAAAGACAGTGGTGTTTAAGAACACTACAGTAACCACGTGGGAGGGTGGGGAAAAAATTCTGCCTGACTCACAAGAGAAAGAGCTGTGGTCTCTTTTCAAGTTTTAATATGCAGTTAAAAGCAGAATACAAGTAAAACACAACTTAAAAAAAAAAAATCACATTATTCAAAATAGAAAAAGGCAATACATTAATACAACAAATAAAAAGCAAACAAACCTTTCCATCACAGCAAAGTATAGCAGAGTCTGGGTGATCCTTTCTAGTAAAGCTCTCAAATGTTTTATTTTACCCCTTAAATAGAAGGTTTAGTTCCTAGCTCCATCCCCTCAGTTCACAGATGATTAACCTTAACTGACTTGTTCTATTGACCTGTACTAATTTCTGCTTGAGTCACAAGAGACAGAGCTGTGGTCTCTTTTCAAGCTTTAATATGCAGTTAAAAGCAGAATACAAGTAAAACACAAGGTAAATAAAACAAAACACATGATTGAAAATAGAAAAAGGCAATAAAGTAATACAACAAATAAAATCAAACAAACTTTTCCCTCACAGCAAAATGTAGCAGAGTCTGGGTTATCCTTTCTAGTAACGCTCTGAAATGTTTTATTTTACCCCTTAAATAAAAGGTTTAGTTCCTTGCTCCACCCCCTCAGTTCACAGATGATTAACCTTAACTGACCTGTTCTAGTGACCTGTACTAATTTCTGCCTGACTCACAAGAGACAGAGCTGTGGTCTCTTTTCAAGTTTTAATATGCAATTAAAAGCAGAATACAAGTAAAATGCAAGATAAATAAAACAAATCACAGTATATCACAGTATTCAAAATAGAAAAATGCAGTAAAGTAATACAACAAATAAAAAGCAAGCTAACTTTTCCCTCACATCAAAGTGTAGCAGAGTCTGGGTGAGCCTTTCTAGTAAAGCTCTGAAATGTTTTATTTTACCCCTTAAATAGAAGGTTCAGTTCCTAGCTCCACCCCTCAGTTCACAGATGATTAACCTTAACTGACCTGTTCTGTTGACCTGTACTAATTTCTTCCTGACTCACAAGAGACAGAGCTGTGGTCTCCTTTCAAGTTTTAATATACAGCTAAAAGCAAACTACAAGTAAAACACAAGGTAAATAAAACAAATCACAGTATTTAAAATAGAAAAAGACAATAAAGTAATACAACAAATAAAAAACAAACTAACATTTCCTTCACAGCAAAGTGTATCAGAGTCTGTGTGAGCCTTTCTAGTAAAGTACTGAAATGTTTTATTTTACCTCTTAAATAGTAGGTTTAATTCATATTTCCACCCTCACAGTTCACAGATGATTAACCTTAATTTACCTATTCTATTGACCTGTACTAATTTCTGCCTGACTCACAAGAGACAGAGCTGTGGTCTCTTTTCAAGTTTTAACATGCAGTTAAAAGTGGAATACAAGTAATACTCAAGGTAAATAAAACAAATCACAGTATACAAAATAGAAAAAGGGAATAAATGAATACAAAAATAAAAAGCAAACTAACGAGTCTGGGTGAGCCTTTCTAGTAACCATATAACATAGCTAGTCTCATTACCCTCTTGTAGACCTTCCCTTTCACTCTTACTCTCCTGAGACTCTTCTCCATGCACTCCACCCTGCCTGTACTCTCTTCTTCACCTCTCTTTCACACTTGCTATTACTCTAAACTGTTGATTCAACTCTACTCCCTGTATCCTCACCATTCCTCTATCCTCCCTCTCATTCACACACATATATTCTGTCTTAGTCCTGCTGACCTTCATTCCTCTCCTCTCTAGAGCATATCTCCACCTCTCCAGGGTTTCTTCAACTTGTTCCATACTCTTACTACATATCGCAATGTTATCTGCAAACATCATAGTCCACGGAGACTCCTGTCTGATGTCGTCTGTCAACCTGTCCATCATCACTGCAAATAAGAAAGGGCTCAGAGCTGATCCTTGGTGTAATCCCACCTCAACCTTAAATGCATCTGTCACTCCCACTGCAGATCTCACCGCTGTCACACTACCCTTGTACATATCCTGTATAATTGAACTCTTACATACTTCTCTGCAACTCCTGACTTCCTCATACAGTACCACAACTCCTCTCTAGGCACCCTATCATATGCTTTCTCTAAGTCCACAAAGACACAATGTAACTCCTTCTGACCTTCTCTGTACTTCTCCATCAGTACTCTCAGAGCAAACATCGCATCTGTAGTGCTCTTTCCTGGCATGAAACTATACTGCTGATCACTAATCATCACCTCCCTTCTTAACCTAGCTTCTACTACTCTTTCCCATAATTTCATGCTGTGACTAATCAGTTTTATCCCTCTGTAGTTACTACAGCTCTGCACATCACCCTTATTCTTAAAAACCAGTACCAAAACACTTTATCTCCACTCCTCAGGCATCCTCTCACTTTCCAAGATTTCATAAACAATCTGGTTAAAAATTCCACTGCCATTTCTCCTAAACACTTCCAAGCTTCCACAGGTATGTCATCTGGGCCAACATCCTTTCCATTCTTCATACTCTTCATAGCTATCCTTACTTCCTCCTTGCTAATCCGTTGCACTTCCTGATTAACTATCCCCACATCATCCAACCTTCCCTCTCTCTTATTGTCTTCATTCATCAGCCCATCAAAGTACTCTTTCCATCTGTTCAACCTCTTTCTCTGTATACGCTCCTGTACTTCCTCATTCCACCACCAGGTCTCCTTGTCCTCCTTTCTCTGTCCAGATGTTACACCAAGCACCTTTCTAGCAGTCTCCCTTACTCCTAACTGTAGTTAACCAGCTGTTCGGTAACTCTTCACTGCCACCTAGTGCCTGTCTTAAATCTTCTCTGAACTCCACCTCACAATCACCCTTTTTCAATTTCCACCATTTGATCTTGGTGCTGCCCTCACACTCCTCCTCCTCTTCTTGATCACCAGCATCATTCTACAGACCACCGTTCTATGCTGCCTAACTACACTTTCCCCCATCACCACTTTACAGTCTCCAATCTCCTTCAAACTGTCCATCCTGCATAGGATATAATTCACCTGTGTGCATCTCCCTCGACTCTTGTATGTTACCCTATGCTCCTCCCTCTTATTAAAATATGTATTCACCACAGCCATGTCCATCCTTTTTGCAAAATCCACTACCATCTGACCTTCTGCATTCCTTTCCTTAACACCATACCTACCCATCATTTCCTCATCCCCTCTGTTCCCTTCACCAACATGCCCATTGAAATCTGCTCCAATCACCACTCTCTCACCCTTGGGCACAGTCATCACCACTTCATCCAACTCACTCCAAAATGTTTCTTTCTCAACCATCACATACCCAACTTGTAGAGCATATGCACTAACAACATTCATCATTACACCATCAATTTCCAGCTTCATAAACATCACTCTATCTGACACTCTTTTCACCTCAAAGACACTCTTGGAATACTGTTCCTTCAGGATAACCCCTACCCCATTTCTCCTCCTATCCACACCATAATAGAATAGTTTGAACCCACCTCCAATACACCTGGCCTTACTTCCATCTGGTCTCTTGCACACGCAATATAGCACCCCTCCTTCTGTCCATCATATCATCTAGCTCTCTCCCTTTACCAGTTATACTGCCAAAATTCAATATTCCTACCCTCACTACCACACTCCTAACCTTTTATCCTCTCTTCCTGCATATGGGCATGCCTTCCCCCCCTTCTTCTCCTTCTCCTCCTTCAGTCAACAGTAGCCCAATTTCCACCAGCACCCTGTTGGGTAACAGTACTGGTGGCAGTCATTGTTAACCCAGGCCTCAACTGATCCGGTATGTAAATCTGTATTGTTTTCTGCATACCTCATTTGGCAAATGTTTTACATCGGATGCCCTTCCTGTTTCAGCCCACCCCATTTATCTGGGCTTGGGACTGACACAAAGAAATACACTAGCTTGTGCATCCCCCATGGCTGGGTTACTTCTAACCTATATAGATACTATCAATAAAGCTAGATATAACAGCAAACTAGTCTCCTCCTTATTTCTAGACTTGTCTAAAGCATTTGACACAGTTTGTCACAGTAAATGTCTACTTCAAATGTCCTCATTAGGTCTCTCTCAGCCCACCTTGCTATGGTTCAAAAGCTACCTATCCAATAGGTATCAGTCTGTAAAATGGAACTCCAGCCTCTCCATACTTCCCAGTCACTATCAGAGTACCACAAAGCTCTGTCCTTGGTCCCCTCCTCTTTAAGATTCTTACCAACACCCTCTACACATCCACACAATAGGCTTCCTTAATATAGTATGTAGATGACTCCACACTCATTTGCACAGCTGGCAACATGGCACACCACCAAAAAATGATTCAGGAAGCTTTAATAGTAACTTAAACATGGCTTTGTAACTCACAACTCATGCTCAAACCCCCCCCCCCAAAAAAAAATTACTGCTTCTTTACCCAAATCTATCTCCCATGAAATAAACAAAATTTAAAGTTCTCTCTCTTGATAATACAACCATTCATGTCACTTCTCATAGCAAATTATTAGGGTTGATAGTGGATGATAACCTTAAGTTCCATCTGCATATACAAAATTGCATAAGAAAAACTCATCAAAACCTGGAGATGCTTTATAGAGCCAAAAACGTTCTCTCAGATGCAACTAAAGCTATGCTTGCCAGTATTTATCTCCTCCCCACACTTTTTATAGCGTTCCCATCCTTACTAACCTTCAGGCATCACAAAAATCAAACTATGGACAACATTATAACAAAGCTGATTAATTTCACCAAATACCTCTTTCAGGACTCACCACTGAGTAGAGCTAAAAAACCTAAATTGGTTAGAACTACCCTATCAACTAACGTACACAGCTTTTTACCACTTATAAAATTAAAATTTCTCAAAATATTAAAATATGGTCACATGACTGTATCTATTTTTAACCAACGTTTTCATATTATGTCTAATTTTTTATAATTATTTAAACTGTATTTGTTTTTTGTATCATTTTAAAGGCTGTAAAAATATCATTCTTAAAATGTTTTGTAAGACTTTTAGAGCTTTTCTCCCCGTGCCTCTGCTGAAAATGGGCTCCTACCCAGTCAGACATTCCCAGTAATCAAATGCCAATAAATAAATCAACGTAGATGGTTCCCTTTCTAGTTCGTCTAGGCTGTATTAATGTAGTAACTTATTTAATTGTGTATATAATAGGCTGATACAGTTGCAGTTAACGTCCCCCAGTATGAAGGAGTTGTGTTTGACTATGGAGGCACTGTTCACTAAAATATTTTTATTTGTAGACTCACCTAGTGTACTGCATTTGAGATTGTTTAAATCCTGGTGACTCTGTTTGACTTATGTCATACAGTGATGTACTGTTAGACTTTCACTGTTGCTAGTCTTCATGTGTCTTAGGAGACTTTGACAAGGGTTTTTAATGTGGGTTGATATACAGTATTGTGGAAGTTTCTGTTGCTTACAGTCAGTGCGTTTTCTGAGAGTGAGGCCTCCATGTTAGTTAAATACTTGCATCTTTCACAACCGGAATATATTGTACTAAGTAAGTTCATTAATTGTGAGCATCAGGCAATTGATGCATTAAGGCTAGCAAATGAGGGAAGGCATCCTGGCTGACCTTCTATTTCAGTGCAGGGATATGGAAAATTTGTTAGAATTACAGAGTCAGTTAACTGAGATATGTATCAGACTATACTGGTGGGGAAACACCTAGTTATGCTAAGTAAGTATTGAATTTGCACTATACAGAGCAACTACCTTCTGCTAAGGGCAATGTGGAGCAAATGTCAACTAATTCTTGCAAAGCAAAGCAGCTATGCATTTTTGATGCTGCACTGAAGACCCTTTGTGTACAGTGTGGCTCAATGTGCAACTGCAGGCAGCTATACATACTACAGATATCGTTAGTTAGACAGAGTACTCCTGTTTATTCCACATTAATGCTGTACTATCCTAGCTTTAGTCCTTTGTTGAACTGGTCCAATGTACCACATAAGGGTCTTACAATCAAAGGCTATGGCATCCCTGACTGCTCTGGATTGGCAAATAAAATGTCGATTAAAAAAAAAAAATCACTCCATGTATTTATTAGCCAGGAAGACTATATGTATACAAGAAAACTTGACAGTAACGACAGTGATCTTAGTAACAAATATATGACCCATATTCCTTCCACTTCTATAAGAGAAAAAGATCCTCCCGGGGAAATTTTTCTTCTGTAATAGTAACTGGCCAATATTGCATGACGACAACAATTCCATAGCATCAGTGCAAATTCACTATGTGTTGTTAAAAAAAATAATACTACCTCTATCATCTAGTGTCATTCATATCATACAATATCCAATGGTTTCCCTTTTCTGTGAAGTAACATTTTAGATGTTCTTTTTTAACATACTAACACAGCTCTCAAATTGTATGACAGAGTAACCTATATGAAGGAATTTTTTCAATTAAATCTGATCTAAATATCTCAAATTCTTTATCTCTTTTGGTAGTATGGCAAATCCTGGGGAGTTCACCAGGGGGTAATGAATCAATTAAATAAGGTATCAATTAAATGAGGTATGTTCATGGATTCATAGATTTATACTAGGCTAACAATTACTAGAGCCCTTCGAAGCCTAGTGATGCAACCCAAATATGACCCACAATTTTGATTTATATATGGGGTGATTTGCTGACTGCCTCTGTCCATCAGAGACATAGATGCCAGTCTAGGGGTGAATTTCCAACTATTTATCCATTGGTTCAAGGTGTGCTCAGAGGAACTCTGCTTCACATGGATGGGTAACCTGTTCAAGAGAATGGGAATTCACTGAGAAACATATCTGTCTCTCCAATATGCTCTATTTACATCGCAAAAAATATAGGTATTTTAGGTATACTGGTCTAATAGTCCCGAAGCTGTTTGTTTTGTGAATCCACAGAAGGTTCAACAAAACAGGTCTAGGGATGCCATGTATGCCAGGCAAAGATCACCTCTCAGATGCTTGTATGATATCAAGTAAAGAGACAGGGCTTTGAGGTGATCAGTGTAGGAAATTGTGTTTTCTCCCTGTATTCTTTTTTAAGGAATCTTTGTGGACATTCCAATTGCTGCGTCTGCCTGGTTAGGTACATACCGATGGGGGCATGGTACTCTATGATGGGTCTGATGAGGGCCAAGTACAGTGGTATGATGACCTCTCATAACCTAGATTCCATTCCCTTACTTATAAGTGAGTAACATAGATGGAATTTCTTAAGACATTGGAGACAAGTTGGTTGAAGGTTATGAGTTCCCAGATCTTTGACTAATGAACCAATTTCAGATGGGTGTTACTGATGATGTAATTACCTGGGTTGGCTTACTTCCTAAAAGTTACTATAATATAGTTCTTGACATTGAGTTATAATCCATGGCTTTGGCATCAAATATTTTTCTGTGTTAGATCTACCTGCAGGGTGTTCTCATCTTTGGGTGATTTAATGACTGCTTCCAATTTAGAATCATCTGTGAATGTGGTCAGTCAGAGGCCTTTGACATTTGCTTTGACCTCTGAAATGTAGATGCTAAAGAGGAGCAGGCCCAGTACAGACACTGGGAAGCTTCAGTGGTGACTGGCCTCTTTGTGGCTGTGGCCACACCAGTCCTAAGAGGTTAGGATCAGTGGCGTCACCAATTCTAACCTCTTGGATCCTATCTGTGAGCCATCTAGCTATACAGTGTGTTATAAAGGGGTTTATACCTAGTTTCATTAGTTTTTTGACAATGTATGAGTGGGTTATAGTATCAAATGCTTTATCCAGATCTAGGTTGACAGTTTGAACCACTTTCCCCTCATCCATTGCCTTAGTGATCTTTTCCAAGAAATCCACCAGGTTTAGTAGGCATGACCTTCATTTGACAAAGCCAATCTGGGATAGAGCAAATGTTTGGGGGTCTCCTAGCTCAGCTCCTTTTTGATAATTTACATGATAATTCTTTCCATGGCTTAGCAAATAAAACTAGACAGACTAATGTTTCTTTAGTTTCCAGGATCTGTTGAGGGTCCTCCTTTATGAAAGGGGGCGACTGTCACAGTCTTCCATTCTCGTGGCACATAGTCTGCTTTAAGACTGTAGTTAAATACTGCCTCCAGGGGGTCCTGATAAGTCATTGTTTAGACTGTTCAGGATGCATCCTGGGATATTAATGGAGCCCACTGAGGCTGTGTTCTTGGCTTTAGCGAGTGCAGCCAGTACACGCTCCCTAGTTATATTTGGAGGGGTTATGTTTGAGGGTATTTTTGGGAATGGTTGGGGGAAAGAGGGGAGTAAAGTTAGAAAAGAATTTGCACACTAACAGGTTCGCTATCTTACAAGGCTTGGTGAATGAGGCACCATTAACCACCAGTTCAGCACATTGTTGTATGCTGCCTTTGAGGTTTTTGACATAGTGGAAGAAGGTCTCATGATTATCTTTCATCTGGGAGGCTATCTTAACATCAAATTTGGTTTTATTTGACCTAATTAGCCCGCTTACTTGCTTATTTACTTGAGGAGAGAGTTTTTATCTTTATGGGAATTACCCTTCCTGACTTTTGCCATCATTTACTTTGTATATCCTGTTTAATTTGGGATGCCATTGAAGACATTGACATTTATTTATTTGAAGTTTGTTAACCGGGAAAGTCCATTGAGCAAAGGTGAGCCCTTTTTCAACAGGTAGTTTATACAGAAATTAATATAGTAATAGTTTAAAACATTTGTATGCAACAGATAATATAAGAGAAATACAAGGATATAATACAGTATGTTTAGATACAGACAATTGATGGTCAGGCAAGAAGTATCGCAAATGTACAGAAATACAAGGATATAATACAGTGTGTTTAGATACAGACAGGTGATGTCAGGCAGGAATTATCACACACAGTAACAGTACATCAGTAGAAGATTCATAAGAGGAAATATACATATTCACCCCCTTTGTCCCCCCACCCTATAAGTGGCAGGCAGAAAGCATGATTGAGCTAGGGTAGGGTAGTAATAGTAAGAGCAGGAGTGAAAGGGTGGTTAGGAGGGGTGAGAGCAGGAGCATTCACATGAAGAGGAGAGATAAGAGTGCAGCAGTGGCTTGAAAGAGGAAATATTTTGTGTGGTACGGATGCGGGGAGGGAGTGAGTTCCATTTGTGTGCAAGGGAGAAGGATAGTAGAAGTTGACCTAGGCTACGTGATGGTTTGTGTACAGTAAGGAGGTTTTGATTGTTAGATCTGAGGGTGAGGGTAGAGAGATGCATAGTGAGGATGGAGGACAGGGAGGAACAGTCAGAAGGGTTAAAAATGAGTTTGTGGGCAATGGAGAGTTGAATGTAGGATAGGTAGTGAGGGAGTTCTAGCCAGTTTAGGGAATACAAGGAGTAACAGTGATGGGAGAGGGGTTTAGAGCCAGTAGCAAATTTGGAAATTTTATTGTAGCAGGATGCTAGTTTGCCTTTGAGGGTTGCTTGCAGGTTGGTGAGGAGAGGAGCCCCATAGGGAGGGAAAAGAGGTATGTGTAGAGAGGGTAAGCTTAGTTGATGGTGTGAGGAAGCATTTGTGCTGGTAGAGCATTTCTAGTTTCTTATGGGTTTTCTTAATGTTGGCTTGGAGGTGAAGGTCAAATTTTAACTGTTCATCAATAATGACACCCAGAAGTTTTGTATAGGAAACTATTTCAATGAGGGTTTTATTATGGTTAACTATGGAAAAGGTATTTGTGTCTATTTTGGAGTTTTTAAAAGGTGTAAAGATTATAATTTTAGTTTTGGATGCATTAAGGGCTAAGTGGTTATTTTGCATCCAAATCTCTGCTATCAAATGCTGCTTGTGTTAATTGAACCAGTTTATGAAGGGAGGCTGCAGAGAAAATAATGGCAGAATAACTGCATATTGGATGAGTTTGCCAGAGGGGATGCATTTATGGAAGTCATTTATGAAAATGTTGAATAGCAGAGGTCCCAGGATAGATCCTTGGGGGACACCATTGTGATTGTTAAGGTAGGATGAGGTGGCATTACTCCATTTGGTGACCTGCTGTCTATCACAGAGATAACTGGAAAACCAATTCAGAGAGGAGGGAGAGAGATTAAGTTGGGTGAGCTTAGAAAGAAGAAGAGTGTGGGATATTGTATCAAAGGCCTTAGAAAGGTATAAGAGAAGAACAAATACAATGTTACCAGTATCACGGGGGTGGTTGATGTTTTCAAGAAAGGATAGGTGGGCTGTGATGGTACTGTGGCCAGGTCTAAATCTGTGTTATGTAGGGGTAAGTAAGTGGTTCTAAGACGTATGGTAAGAGTTGAAAGTGAATACATTTTTCGAGGATTTTTGAGATGGGGAGAGGATGGCGATGGGGCAGAAGTTAGGGATATCAGTGTTGTTGCCTCCTTTATGTAAGGGAATGATGTAGGCTTTTTTCCAGAGAAGGGATACTTAGGATTCTTGGAAAGACCCAGTGATTAATATGCAAATGGGAAGTGCAATGTCATCTGCAGCTAGTTTGAGGAAGTTAGATGGAAGGTTGTCAAGGGCATCTAAGCAGGGTTTTAGTTTTTGAAGGAGTTTTTTTATAGTGGATACTGGGATGGGTTTGAAGGAGATGAGAGAGGGGTGGAGAGAGAGAGTGTAGTAAGGTTCATAGGTTAGTACTAAGCTAGCTGCCCTTGCGAGCCATTTTAAACCTAGACAATTATCCTTTGTGAGACTCAAACCCTGCACCCTGTGTTTGTAAGGCAAACACCTTAATCATTAGGCCACCCTCCCAACCCCTAGAAAGTGAAAAGGGGGTTATGGGAAATAGGAGTTGATGGAATGGTGGAGTTGTGGGGGAAGGATGTGGTGAGCTTAGTAATAGAGTCTATGAAGAAGGTGTTGAATTTGGTGGCAATGGAGGGGTCAGAAGAGTAGGGTTCAGGGCAGGGATTAGTTTTTTGGCCAGGACTGAGGAGGTTGGTGATACTGTTCCAAAACTTTTTTGGATTGAATTTATGGTTGGTTTGGAGTTGAGAGTAGTAGGATTTGTGGTCAGACACAATTAGTTTTTTTTTACTTTATTGCGAAGTTGTTTGGTGAAAGTGTTGAGTGCTTTAAGTTTTTGGTGGAGCTTCCATGCTTTGTCACAAGTATGCATGAGGGTTAGGGAGTCTTTGGAAAGCCATGGGGTAGTAAGGGAGTATACTCTTTTAGTTCTGGGAGGGGCACAAGAGTTTAGAAGGTTGGTAGATGCAGTGTTAAAGTGAGTGACAACGTCATGAAGAGGAAGAATTTTCAGTGGGTTCCAGTTAATTCGTTTCAGGTTATCTGAAAAGGATTTGGGGTTGAAATCTTTGAGGTTGTGAGTTAAGATATAGTTATGCTATAAGTGTGTAGGTGAGGGGGTGTGACGAATGAAAGCAGGCAAGTGGTCACTGAGAGAATCAGGCAAAGTGCCACTATCTGAGATATTTTTAGGGTGGGAAACTAAAATCCAGTCTAGGATGTTTCCTGAGGCGTTGTCTTTATTAGGTCTAGTAGGAGTATTAACTATTTGGGGGAAGTTGTATAAGTTGATAGAGTGGGAGGTGGTGGTTGATTGAATGGAAGACCAGTTAATGTTAACATCTCCTAGGATGATAGTTTCACTGGAGATATTAGCAGAGAACCAAGAAAGTATGTCTTCCAGAAGGCAAATATTATTTCCAGGAGGGATGCAAAGGGTAGCTATGACTATGTTTTTGTAGTTGTTGATTTTTAGGATGGCTAGGGTCAACTCGGCTGTATTTAATTTAGGTATAGGGTTGGTATATGGTATTACTGTTAGGGTGGAGGAAAAGAGTTAAGCTACTTCACCTCCTTTCTTGTGGGTTCTGTTGTTTCTAATGATTTTATAGTTGGGGGGGATTTCAGAGTCTTTCAGATGAGGTTTAAGCCACATTTCAGTGACTGCTACTATGTCAGGGAGGTTGTGAGAGAGCCAAGCATGGAAGGAAGGCAGTTTGTTACATAGGCTTTGGGCATTAATGGTAGTGATAAGAAGTGATTTGTGAGGCATGGAAGTTGTAGTTGGAGGTTGATATGAATGTTGGTTTGTTGGAGGACCAGGGTGATTTGTAGGGGGTGGAAGTAGGGTTTGGAGGTTGATATGAATGTTGGTTTGTTGGAGGATCATGGTTAGGGTGAATGTCTCCTGAGAGGAGGTTAGAGATGAGTATGAGGATGTGGTTACGAAGTTTAGAGGCAACTGTGGATTTGCAGTTGAAAGATGGTATGCATGAGGTATAGGGATTGTGGTAGATAGGGTGGATAGGTGAGAATCCTGAAGGTGAAGAGGAGAGAGTTATTGGTTTGGAAGATGTGAGGTGAAATGTAGGAAGTGAAGCAGGGTTCTTTTGAGGAGTGTAGAGAAGTAGTGTGTAGGGGAGGGGAATAGTGGAAGTTAGGCAGACAGGTTAGGTGATGTAGGAGGCAGAGGGAGAGGGGAAGGAGGGTTTGTAGTAGAAGGGTTGCAGGTCTGCTGTGCATGGCCATGGTAGTGTGGACTGGAGGAGAGGAGTGTGAAGTTGTAAGTAAAGAGAAAGGTAGAGGTATGGAGTGGTGTGTTTAGTGTGGAGTAGGAGGGAGGGAAAGTTGAAGTGTAGAGAGGGAATATATGGTTTTAGGGAGATGGCTGTACGTACTTTCTGAGAACAATTCATCATAGGCTGTTGTGTTCTCAGGGTTTGGAGTGGAACTGGATTTTGACAAACCATTATGTAATAAAAAGTAGTTTGCCTTGGAATAGTTTCTAACTGTTACTGGTTTTACTGGGGTCACAGAGCTGATTTTGATTTTGAAGGAGACAGCTTCATGGTTGGACTTACCAAGGAAACATGAGGGAATACAGTGCCCTCCCATATTTGTGAGTATGAGATCCAGTATTTTGAAGCCTCTAATGGGCATATTCAGCATTTGGTCAAGGGTGTTTGTGTTTATGAAGTACAGGAATCTTTTTGCCTGTAAATTTGAGGCCATGCAAGACTCCTGGTCTTTAGAGAGTAATTAAAGTTTCCCATGAATAGGGTGTTAGCTTGGATGTTAAGTTTCTCCAGTAGGTCCAAATATGCATTCTGAGCTTCTTTGGACATGGAGGGTGGCCGTTATCTGGCTGGAATATGGTACAGGGTTTTGTCTATGGTGATCTACATATGGAGGAACTACAGTGTCATCCTGTCTGACCAGCTTTGAGCTATGCTTGTTATTGGCGTATATTGAGACACATTTATCTTTAGCCCTTGTCTGTGCAGCTATTGGTCTAAAGTGTGTAAGGCACTGAAACTTTGCACTGCTGGTATACTGTCTGCTGCTTTAAACCATGTCTCAGTAACTGCACAGATGTTTATATTCTCCAGTGTGAGGAGGGCTCGGAAGGGTAGTTTTTTTATTTAGGTTCTTGGCATTGAGCACCTTGAGGTTCAGTTGAGTTGATTTTGCTATATCAGCAGGTATGTCAGTTTGGCATTGCCTAAAAAAGGCATTATGGCGGTGGATAAAGCTTTAGCCAGTGTTTGAAAGCCTGGAGAAGACAAGTGCAGAATATCCTTGGCAAAGCAACATGGTCTTCTAATCATGTCCTCCCAAGCTGACAATATTGAATTATCTTAGAATGACACCAGAAAGACAGACAATTGTTAAAATCTATCATCTTTCCTCATATTATGGCATCATCCTTGGTGATGATAATATACTGCTCAATGCCAGGCTCATACCAACCTGAGACACATAGTCTGAGAGCTCCATAATGTTAATGTCTGTCTTCATATAGTCCAAGGAGGTGTGTCTCAGGTCGAGACACATTTATCTTTAGCCTTTGTCTGTGCAGCTATTGGTCTAAAGTGTGGAAGGCACTGAAACTTTGCACTGCTGGTATACTGTCTGCTGCTTTAAACCATGTCTCAGTAATTGCACAGATGTCTATATTCTCCAGTGTGAGGAGGGTTCGGAAGACCTACATGGACTATAATGGAATTATACTGGTACCTGTGGTGTAATGACTTCAGTACATGTGTGATTTTGGGGATCCTGCCTCCAGATAAGCAACTAACCATTATCCTCTCTTTGTTCAGCCTAGTTAGAGGGGCATCATTGTGCCTTACAATGGAGTCCTCTATGACAAGAGTCCTGGGAAGTGTGCTTGCTTGTCTTCGGGGCTTAATGTTTGGGGCTCCATTGAACGTAACTGCATGTGTAGTGTTAGGTGTTGTTTTTTTATGAGTGCCTTTGAGCTTGTTGAGGCTTAGTTTTTGCCAACAGGTGGTCTAGGTGATTTTTGTTGTTTAGGAAGATTTATTTTAAGTGCCTCAGCATATGTTATTTTATGTGTGTGCATGGTTTCAACAATCTGATGTACACTTGTATGTGAGAGTTTAGCTTCCAGTGAGATTGTGTAAGTACAACTCTTGCATTCTGTGTCTGTTTCCTTAAAGGATTAAGTGGATGTTGGTAAACATGAGACAATTGCTACATTATCTTAAGATGGCTAAATCTACCAACATTGCTACAGCGAAGATATGAAATTGCATATCCATGCTGTCTAGTCCTTTGATTGTTGAGCTACAAGGGTGTGGTATATTGGGGTTAGAAGGCTATTAAGAGTGCTTTGTTGGTGCAGATTAATAACAGTGAAATAATAGGTAGATTTTGCTAAACAGTATAAATGCTACTAACTTTAATGTGTATACAATACTGAATTCTACTAAATCTATAGGTATTGCCACTTAACACCCAACTAGCTGCTTTAAGCTTGTCGATGTGCAAGATATTTGCTCTATATTTACTGCTTTACATGGTACAGTTTTAAGGACCATTTTATGGGAAAAATTCACTCTCTAGGTGTTTGCTGCTGTACAGGACACTGCTGACCTCAGCTGCAAGGTGAGCAGCTCTGCACAAATGTGATGAATTTATAGCAACACAGAAAAAACAGAAAACTAACTAATGAACCCTCTGGCCAATAACACAGCTACACTATGAGTCATTTTGTGTTTCCCAAGTCAGGTAGAGCAAGCAAACACCTCCTGCCACAAGATGAATAAAGCTAGTCCTCCTAATGTAAAAACACAGTAGAAGAGACCAACAAGTGTAATGCTACCACAAACCAATTAAACAACTATCTGGAAATCCCTTGCTGAAGGTGAATTCAAGACAGCAGCCTATAATATACTACTGCTGGAAGTTATCTTCCTACATAGTACACTACTTGGGGTCTGACCTGTTAGCTCCTTCAAGGAGACAGCCATAAAGCTATTCCAATCATACCTCTCAACCTCTTAGAGCAAGAAATCTGGATAAAGCCAGAAAGAATGGAGGGGGACAAAGGCCCAAAAATAGTGACAGAATTTAAATATTATTCCTATAAACATAGAAAGTTGCTAGAATAAAAGGTTTTGCATTATTACATATTTTCTGAAGGATATAAAGTCTGAAACTCAAATGTTTGCCTTTATTTAATATTATTTAGTGTCTTCAATATTGAGTAATTTACCAAACACCACAAATTTTATGAGGAACAGACCAAAAATATGAGGTGAAAATATATACAGTTGAGAGGTATGATTTTAATACTGCTGTAGTTTAGCAGCAAATTTCAAACCATACTGATTCTTATTCAAATCTTGGGGGGAAAAAAAAGATCTAATGATGTCATGTGACCTTAATAAAAAAGTCACTATAATAAATGTGCTAAAGCCAATATAATTAAAATATTTCAAATATATCCCCTCTTTATAATGCTCATAAAAATATTGCCATGTGTGTAGGTTAGTGCATCCCCATCATCATCATACCATTAAGAAAGTTTAATTATAGAAGAAATAATTATGTAAGAGGAACAAAATGAAACAAGGTTTCAGACTCTCTGTCATACCTTTATTGGACAGAAATGTGCAAGCTAAAAATATAAGGTGTTGTCGAACGATAATCCTTCTGCATTTCAAAACATTCACTCTATCAAATAACTGAGCTATTTATTTTTCAAATTAGAAACTTTCTTAAAAATTGTTTTAGTAAAAAGTCAGTAAAATAAGTAAAACTATTGGGCATCACAGATAATTCACTATAGATTTACAGGGTTCATATTATATGATCAAACACTAGAAATAGTGAACGATCTATTACCAAACCCAAATGCACGAAACCACAAAATTTTGAAGGAAAAGATCAGCAAATATTTTCCCTGGGACAAAGTTCGCTGATCCAAAAAAAAAATGTACAGGCGACATAAAGTGGGGGACTGTGCCCCCCCACCCTAAATATACTAACTCCGAGATTGCACCACAGTGAAGAAAACAGCAAAGTCCGGAGAACAGCCCAGCAAATTTTTTTCCCTGGGAAAAAATTTGCTGATCCGTTCTTTCATATTCTGTGGTTTTGTGCATTTTGGTTCAACAAATGAGCGTTCGTTATTTCTAGTGTTCGCTCATGTAACAGGAACCCGATTTATTAATCCTTGGAAGCTTACTCCACAAGTGTTTCACCTGCTGTTCAGGAAATCCCTGTTTCTGTTCTTGCTTAAAAAAGAAGGCAGATCCTGATTATAATATTATAAAGCATGTTTTGGTAATTGTAAATATTCATTCCTTTTATCAAAAAGTGAAATACATACATCAAGATATGTGTCTTTGTATGTAATCACTAGATTATGCGACCATCCACTGGTTTAAAAACATGCTTCCTTGTCTTTTCCATCAATATTTCTTTGTGTGATTGTAATGACTGCAAGCAGCCAACATAATCTCTCAGTCTCTTATTACAGTGCAGTCACTTTCCAAGGAATTAAATGAGACTGAAAATACTTACATAACTATCATCTAAAGCTAATTGCTTTGCACTTGTAGCATAATAGGCAGTAGTAACTACAAAGCCATTTGTGAGCGAAATGTGGTTGCCATACATTGACAAGAACATTGAGGCTATGCTTCATAAGTCTCTAACTTGACAAACTCATGAGCAAAGTAACGTGTAAGAATTGCCAAGCAGTCCCAGAAATAACAACACAGATTTTGGTTGTCCTTTGTCCACAGGAAAAAATATATTCATACTATAGTAAATGCTCATACATTGAGACCATACTATCATCATTCCCTAAAACAGTCATTTTAGTCATGGGCAAAATCTTTTCATTGTTTCTCATTTCTGGAATGTCAGTTGGACTACACTGGCCAGATATCAGGTGGCTAAAATGGAAGATTGTCTATTATACAATGACCCACCATTAATATTCAAAAACGTGCACGCTGATTGGTCAGCATGCATGTTGTAAATCAGAGTTATAGTAATGGAAAAAGGTCCGGTCGCCCAGACTTTTTCCATTACTATAACTCTTTTTTTTTTTGCAGCCACGGAGAACGCAAGATCTCTGTTGCTTCACACTGTCTCGCTATGTTAAACGAGTTTAACATAGCGAGACAGCTTTAAAAAAAGCAACAGAGATTCTCCGTTGCATTTGTTAAAGCTGTCTCGCTATGTTAAACTCCTTTTACATAGCGAGACAGTTTGTAAAAAGCAACGGAGATCTTGCTTTCTCCGTTGTTTTTTTTCAAAACTGTCTCGCAATGTTAAATGGGTTTAACATAGCGATACAGCTTTAAAAAAAGCAACGGAGATTCTCTGTTGCTTTTTTTAAAGCTGTCTCGCTATGTTAAACCCATTTAACATAGTGAAACAGTTTGTAAAAAGCAACTGAGATCTTGCTTTCTCAGTTTCTTTTGCCCACAGATCTGATGTACTGCGTAGGCATGTGCATGCAGAGTACATCAGAACTGCCGCAGAATACCAGACAGCTGCAGAAGGGCAGCAAGGAGGCATTATACAATGCCATTATTTAAGAAAAGTAATTATTTTTTTTCTTAAATAATGTCAAATAGCAATAACCCACTTCTGGGTGTGGGTAATGCTGGATTTACCCACAGTTGGCTTTGTTTGGCCACTCGGGCTTCGCCCGCGTGACCAAACCACAACAACCGTGGGTAAATCCAGCATTACCCACACCCAGGCATGGGTTATTGCTATAGTAGCAACCTGTGAACCTGTTAACTTATTCAGTGTATATCTTAAACTTATGGTGAAGCCCCATTTTGTGTTTTTCTTTCTTTTTTTTTTTTTATATTGCCATCACTAACTTCCGACTTCCTCTATAACCCATTCCTGTATCATTTCTCTTCTTGGTTCCTAATCTCCTGTATCCTCCTGGTATAACCCATGCGAAGAGGGTCTCCCTCTGGGGATAGCCAATAGACATGGGGTCAGAAGCAACTTGTGCAGGTTGTCAGGGGAATAATGTACCAGGGTCTAAGAGAAGAATGGGTCCTGAGCAAAATTCACAAAAAGAGCTATCATATTGCAGCTTGCAAGATGTTTCAATACACTCAATTCCTTCTTCTGCATTCTGACATAATTGCCAGTCTGGTTGAATGATAGGGAGTGGTCTGAGTGTGTCTCCCACCCCCTGGACCCATAGGACAACCACTCTTGTGTTGCTATCTTGCTTCCCAACCTGGCTTTCTCTCTCTGAGCTCTGGCCTGGATATCCAACATGCTCCCTTTCCCCCAGGATAGGTATGCTTATCCTGCATTTCTGCACCATCAAGCGCCCAAGCTATTATTCAAACTTAGGTGACCTGGGCTGTATTCAGGATTTTTGTCTCAACATACTATCCGCAATGGTATGGTGGATCCTTTTTTAATGATCATCATTCTTCATATTTTGCAAAATATTGGGATTTTATTCATAGACGTGTGACACCTTTGGGCATTTACACAAATGGACTTGTTAAAAGATACATGCATTCTTTAGAATAGCTCTTGGCAAAATAATGCAGAAAAAAATAGTGCAAACAGATACTTGTAAAGAAGTATAGCACAAACCAATACTCTACAGCTGGTCAGTTTCCTACATAGATTTTGTTAATTTTTTTTAACCCAAGATTCTCTCTCTTAATAACATACAAAGACACATTATGACCAAACATTAAGAAGTGATGGTACTAAAAAAAAACCAAACAAACAAAAAAAAAAAATAAATACAAATAAAAACTGACAATAGGCCAGTTTTGTAATGTTTGTGGCATTGCTGTGGAAGGCCTATGCTGTGACGACATCACTGACATTATCTCTTCATACAGCCATACTAACAACAGAATAAGTAGATGGGACACCCTAACACTGCATGGAATATAATCTGTATTTACTGCCTCTGAGACTCAGGATATGCTACTAACAAATCATGTGATTCCATAACAATTCTGTATTAATGAATCACATTATATAGTCATGACTTATTTTGACATTGGATAGGTTCAGCCAGTTCCACCTGAGGTCAAGGAACAAGATGAAGACCAATTATCCTTAGGTACAGCATCTGCTGGGAAGTCATACACTTGGAACTATAGAGTACTGTCCGGTGGTACAACTGCTGCACTGAAGATCATACAAAAATGCTAGAAGATGAGAAGGACTAAGAGGTAAGGGTGATGATATAGGGTGTGAGAAGCTGCAAACCATTTATTACAGTCACCTGATAAAAAGCATGCACTTTCACAAATGCAAAGGAAAAGCAGGAGGCTGGAGAGTTTGTTTTGTCATTTAGCAGGAAGTGATGGAGTGAGGAGTGAGGAAGTGCTGTAAACAATTGAAAGAAGGCAGTACTGGAGTGTAAATACCTATTTCAATCACAGACGGGGAATAGTCAGAAATCAGGGTTGGACAAGATAGAAGATTTAAAACATTCTTGTACATGCATGCACACACATGCCCAAAAACACACATACATGCATAGGTGACTAGATATCCAGATAAATTAAATTAAATTTTTCTTTATATTAGTTTTAACCCATAATAGGCACTTGTTCCTTCTGCCTTGGAGTTTGATGCTACAATTCCAGTGATTTTTTTGGAAGCAGATATAAGCAGAAAACCATCCATACAGGCTTTCAAAATTCCTGGCATGCGCACATGAAATAAGGAATCATGCCTGTCTTCTAATATTGCTTGTACTGCAAAATGTTTTACAAGGTTAGGACAGTGCCTTGTCCTAAAAATAGATTGTTTTGGAGTCTGGCCGTTGTGCTCAACATCATTTTAAAAATACGATGCTGTGTACATATGAAACAGATAACTTCTGCATAACACTCATTCTTCTTACTGAATCATAACTCATAGTTAAGGAAAAAATGCTATAGTAAATGAATAAAAATTAGCAGAGAATGACACGGAAGTACTCTTTTTCAAAACATCTGCAATAAACAGTTATGCACTACTAAACATTAGATTTTCGCAGAATTCTGAAATGCAATTTCACAGTAATCAGCCTTTAAACATGGTTCCAAAGAGAGTTAAGAAAAGTTTAGTTGAAATATTTAACTGCCCCAGAATGTTTTTATTAAAAAGAAAATCTATCTGTACAGTATATGTTGAAGATTATCTTTGAAAAGTTGTATATACAGATTTAATGTGAATTTTGTTACTATCATAGTAAAAATAAAAGGAGCCGCTCTGGAGATATTAAGAACAAACAGTTAAAAAAGTATGGGAATACTATTTCTAAATTCATTTTTAAATTAAAATAATAAATATGGTATATGCATATTAACAAATACCAATCTACTTCTGCACGAGCAACCAACTTTGTGCCAAAGTACTGTTGTTAGACAACAGCAGCTTGGAAGAGTTCAAAGGTCTTGCCAATGCTCCCCCTGAAGTATTTTTACCTGCTAATGTGACATGCCCAGCTAGAGGAATCAAGAAGATTCCCCATATCCATCATCTGTCCCTGAGTTTGCCTCCTATTTTTACCATTTCCCTTGTAAATGTTTTGCTTTTCTGTTAACTTACTGAGGATTACATTCAGTCAATAATGCCAGACATTAGCTTTTCATGTCTTTTATTTTTCAGAAAAAAATGTATATTAATGCAAAGTCTATTATTTTAATAACTTTTGAAATCATTAGAGTAACATTTAAATACTGACCCTGATTCTGATGCATTGCCCATCCCCATTAGTTTTGACTTTGTCCAAAATTCCGGAATAAAGGAATTGAAAGTTGTGAGGCCTCCTCAGCTTAAGACAAGACCCCTATAGGGTAAAGCAAGACCAGCTTCATGATTCCTATAAACTGACTGGTGTAGAACATAGTAAGCACGAGCGACTTGCCATTAGTCATGATATACAGAATGTAAAAATATTCTATAGCTGCTCAGCACCGATGTGGTATCCTACTAAATTTACTGCTCATTATCCAAATTTTAATTTGGTGCAATGTGGAGTTCTGATCCAGAATGTTAAGATGATTTTGAATTTGGTGAAACTGATGTGCAGCTTCAAACAGACAATTCAGTAACAACAGTTTTTCATATATTTTAAAGATTCACAACATTTTTAGACTATAGAAATATGTCTGGACAGCAGAGTAGCAGAGTTAGTACCATTGTCACCTCACAAGAGGCTCTCCAGTTCATTTCATCATAGGATCATAGGATCATAGGATCATAGGAGGTTACTAGGCTAATGGCCTTGGGGCCCTTACAAGCCTAACCGAGAGTTTATCCCCAAAAAAGAAACCTTAGTCAGCACCTGTTGTCCCTGTCAGTGAGGACAAAGGTGGAATCCCTGGGACAAATTTATGGTTTCCTATCCACTCATCAAGGATGCATTTGAAGAGGGTCAGTGAGGTTCTCTGTTTGACATGTATGGGAAGTCTATTGCAGAGACGAGGCAGCCTCTGGGAGACAAACCTGTCTCTCTAGCAGGTTTTGTTGATGTTGCATATTAGATCTAGGCCTATTGAGTGGGTACTACGCAAGGCATTAGACTTACAGATACTGAGCCTCTCTAGAAGGGCAGGGTTCAATATTGCCATATAGGAGACACAGATCACCTCTGAGCAATTTGTATGATACCAAGTAGAGTGATAGTGATTTAAACCTGTCTGCATAGGAGAGGTGTTGGAGGCCATGAATTCTCTTTGTGAGGTATTTTTGTGGCCTTTCCAGTTGGTGCAGGTGTTTGGAGAGGTACATACCAAACGGGCCATTATACTCAATTATAGGTCTAATAAGGGAGGAGTACAGAGAAGTAATAACCTCCTTTTTTCTGGATGCAATCCCTTTACTTATAAGATGAACTAAGTAAAAGACTTTTCTGACCACCACCACCACCACATGATGGTCGAATGCGAGATTGTGGTCAACCTGAGTACCCCGGTCTCTCACCACAGGTTGTGTGCTTACGGGGTTGCTGTTGATGTGGTAATCAGCAGGGGCCATGTTTTTGCTGAATAGTATGATAATACATTTTTTTGCATTTAACTTAAGGCCATGACTTTGGCACCAGTTATTTGTAGCTGTGAGACCCTCTTGCAGTATGTTAACATCAACTGGAGAGTCAATGACAGCACCTAACCTACAGTCATCTGCAAACTTGGTCAGTCACAAGCCCTTTTCTTTGCCTGGATCTCTGAGAAGTATATGCCAAATAGTAGGGGTCACAGGATGGATCCCTGGGCAACACCATGAGTGACAGGTCTGCTGTCAGAGGTAGCAGCGCCTAGTTTGACCTTGTGGGTCCTATCTGTGAGCCAGTTGGCCACCCATCTGACTAGATAGGGATTAACTCCAAGTTGTGTTAGTTTTTTGATGATGCCCTAGTGGAGGATTGTGTCAAAGGCCTTGGCCAGGTCAAGGTAAGCTGTATGTGCTGTCTTTCCCTCATTCAGGGCCATGGTGACAGTCTCTAAGAAATCAACTAGGTTCAATAGGCAAGATCTGCCCCTGAAAAATCTAAATTGGGTGGGGTCGAGTGCTTGGAGATTGCCTAGATCCTTACTTATGAGATCCATAATAATACATTCCAGGACTTTACAGCTCAAACTTGTCAAGCTGATGGGGTGATAGTTTCCTGGGTCAGTAGTAGCACCACCTTTGTGGAAAGGGATGACAATGGCAATTCTTCACTCTGCTGGAATGAAGCCTGTAGTTAGACTGTGGTTGAATAGAGTACTCAATGGCGAAGCTAGTTCTAGTTGCCAGCCCAGCACCCAGCCTTCCACAGAAGGCACACACACAGGCATTCATGCCTAGGGCCAATTTAGAGTGTCCAATCCACCTACAGCATGTCTTTGGGATGTGGGAGGAAACCCACGCAACCACAGGGAGGACATGCAGACTCCGCACAGAAGGCACCCCAGCCGAGGATCGAGCTGGAGAACCTCTTGCTGTGAGGCAGCAGCGGTGGTGCAGTGGTTAGCATTGCCGCTTCACAGCAAGAGGTTCTCTGGCTTGATCCTTGGCTGGGGTGTCTTCTGTGTGGAATCTGCATGTCCTCCCTGTGGTCACGTGGGTTTCCTCCCACATCCCAAAGACATGCTGTAGGTGGACTGGACACTCTAAATTGGCCCTAGGCATGAGTGCGTGTGTGTGCACCTTCTGTGGAAGGCTGGGCACTGGGCTGGCAACTCGACTCTGTAAAACTCCACTGCCAGTCATGAGTGGACAGATAATCCACTGTGGTGACACCTAACCGGGAAAAGCCGAAAGAAGAAGAAAAAGAAGAATGACAAAGCTAGTTCTTGCTAGATGCTGCAGAACACAGCCTAGGATACTGTCAGGTCCCATGGAAACTGTGTTCTTTGACTGGGATAGGGCTTTTAACACTTGATATAAAGAGATGTGAGGTGTGGGACAAGTATCGGGGATGTCGACTGGGCCTTGGGGGGTCAATAAGGGGGTGAAGTTTGTGCTGAGCCTATCAGCCAACAGGTTGACTAAGTCAGCAGGATCAGTGTAAATGGTACCATTAAGTACTAGTTCGGAACAAACTTGGGTTTTGCCATGGAGGTTCCTAATGTAACTGAAGAAGGACTTGTGGTTTTCCTTTGTTTTGGAGGTTAGTTTCAACTCATAATTGACTTTGGAGGTTTTACTAGTGAACTAATTTTCTTGTTGAGGCAGATGAGGGAGTTTATCCAATTTGGAATTTGTTCCTTTTTACCATTGGATAACAGTTTCTTCCTTTTGTTATAATGCCTGTTGATACAGGAAGTCCACCAGACAGGTCTGTGTTTCCTTGAGGAGCAGATTTTAATTCTGTTGGGTATGGCTGAGTCCATGCAGTTGTACAGGTACTTGTATAGTACACTGGTGTACTGTTCAGCACAGTTGTCTGCATCATCTGAGGGTGGTGGTGGTGTGAAGCTGCTGATACCCTCCCTTAGGAGGTTGTAGTCAGCTTTTGAGAAGTTTTTTAGCCTGGTTACGGCTGGGGAGGGGTTGGGTTGGATAGAAACTTCGAATGAGACAGACCGATGATCTGATCTCACCAGAGAAGAACATACTATGGGAATGGTGCAGCAGTTGCCCATGTTGGTGAGAACCAAGTCCAGTATGTTATCTACCCTTGTGGGAGATAAGACCATTTGATCTAATGCGTTAGAATTGATGAAGTCAAGGAATAGTTGGGTGAGTGCATTAGTGCAGGAATAGTTCACCCAGTCTACGGTGGGATAGTTGAAGTCACCAAAAATCAGGGTGTCAGGGGGCCTGGGGTGTCTTCTCTGCAGATTCTACATGTGCTCCCTGTGCTGGCTTGGGTTTTCTCAGTGTTCTACTTTCTTGGCTGGGGTGTCTTCTCTGCAGATTCTACATGTGCTCCCTGTGCTGACGTGGGTTTTCTCTGTGTTCTACTGTCTTTGCACATACCAAGCACATGCAGTAAGTGGATTAAAGATTCATCATGTAAGAAAGGACTGACCATTTTCTTTCATTCCTTATTTGCCTGCTAAACTAAGTGGACTCTGTTCATGCAGTTGCTGTAAGAGATGAAGGCGACATGTTAGCATTAGACGGATGGAATGAATGGACTACATTTTACTCTGTCATTTTGATAGCTTTGACTTGGAGCTGTTATTTCATGGTTCACCTGTTCTTCCATTCAACAGTTTGAAAAGTCAGTATACTTTTGGATGTCTTGCATGACACCGCATTTTTTAATCCTTTATTAAACTGCATGCTGCCACTTTTCTGTGATACTAAATCTAGAAATTGGAAGTCTTTGAAAATGTACTTGACAGAACAAGCTGGGTAACAATCTGAAAATGACAAAAGTGGGAAATAAATGCATCAATTAAAGTTAATAAATACGTCATCGGTTGCTCTCCATTCTAATAGAAATAGTTGTGCAGTGATCAGTTTAAAGGTAAATAATAATATTAAAGAAAATAATTGTGAAGAAAGGAACTAAGTATTGTGTATTTTGAGATGATTTTTCTTCTTAGATAATGTATGTAATATAAAGTTCTGTATGCAATAAGCAAAGAACATTTTTACCAACAGCACAAACAGTAGTGGGACAAGGGATATCCCTCTCTGTCTCCCTTAGATAGTGTGTGTGTGGTAGAGTGGAACTATCATTCCCCAGGTTCATTATACATTGTCCAGATATGATAATTTTCTCATTAGTTGCATACTTTTCTAATAATCCCCACTATAATGTTCCCTCCCAAGAGTCAAATACTTTGCAGAAATCAATGGAGATAGCCACGCTTGCAATCTTTTTTCCATTTGAACTTTTCAAATTCTTGTTAGGTAGGATTATCCATTTCTGGGAGTAGAGCTTCCAGCCTCCATGCATGATCTTTGGTAAGATTTTTTGGAGAGGATAAAAGACATGGATAGCTAGCTTTCCAGTTTAGATAGAGGTTTTCCCTCTTTCAGAAACAGAATACTGGATACTTGAATATATGTTTAGAGCTTTCACCTATGCCCTAGTTCTGCAAATGCTTGGAGGAGAAAGTAATTACGGGTATATTAATATGTTCTATAGGGTTTAGCTATTATACTGTCAGTGCTGTGGGATTTCACAACTGATAATACCTGATTAATTTTCTCTTAATGTAGATAAATTTGTCTTACTGTGTAGGGTTTGTTCAGATGTTGAGTTTATCATGTGCTATTTTTGGCAAAATCATTACCTATAGGATTTTTTGGCAAAATCATTACCTATAGGAAAGTGACTTCCTTGCTAGCAGTTAGTGTTTATTTTGACTGGCAGAGACTTAGATAGTAATCACTCATTATTTGAATGACTGAGTCAAAATGGATTTTACAGCCTTTGCTTTGAAGACCTGTCATAAACTCCTTTTCATTCTGATGTTCTTTGTGTTTCACTGTTGCAGTCATCACATGCAGGTAGCCCTCAGCTGGCCTGAATACCAGAGGCTTGGATTCCTATATCGGATGCTGTCTCTTCTTCCATGACTTCAGGTCATCAGGGGTATAAAACATGCAGCCAATGCTATTACATCAGTCTTTCTTGTCACGCGGTGTCCGAAGCAGAAGCAGTTTGCAAGTGCCGGTCGGCCGACTCCGGAAATTTTCGTTTTCGAGTTTCAGAACTGAAGTCTTCAAAAAAGCTAAGTACCCTGTTAGGGATTCCTTTTTCTTGCTCTTAACCAATGTCAGTAAAAGTTAACAATTGTCTTACCTGTGGAAAGCAAATACCTCATCAAGATTTTCATTCGTACTGCATTCCTTGCTTAGGCTCAGACCACGACGTCCCTCACTGTCGGTTTTGTGCCTTGTTCAATCCCCGACCTATTCATCGTTGGGCTATATTTGCAGCAAATTATTTTGGTACTCAGTATAACTATCCAGAAATGGCTTCGGTAAGCCATCTGACTACCGATATTCTGAAAAAACGTAAGGATAAAGACAGAGACAGACCACATAGGTCCAAAACTGCCGACGATGCTTCCATTAAGCTAATCTCCAGTCCGCCGGTACTCAGTGTGGTGCTTTCGCAGCCCCTGATACCAGCTACCTCAGATTCGCAGGCCTCTATTGAGACCCATTCGGTATGCTGCGAGATGCTTCTTTGACTATGGAACCTGCGGATGTCTCTACCTTGGATGGGTCCGAAGCCACTGTGCAGGCACCGGCTTCTGAGGGTGGATTCAGGCCTAGATACTTGCATTTTAAACTGATGCCATCTTCTTCATTCAGGCCTAAAACTCGACCCACGCCTAGGAAAAACTGACGTCCAAACCGCATGCTCAGGAGCATATGCCTAAAAAACAAATGCTTAGAATGGCTGAAGACCTTATTACCTTAATTAGGGGAAGCCAGCCTTCCCCTTGTAAGAGACCTAGAACTGATTTTCCTTTTGATTCTTCTGGTCCGGAATCTGATATTTCTGTTTCTTCTGATTACTAGGATTTGCCCTTATCTACCTATGAGGATTCTGACGCAGAGGATTCCATTCCCTCTGCTTCCCCTCCAGAAGATTTTTCTTTTGGTGAAACCTTGCACACTCTTAGGGAGCATTTCCACTGAGAAATCCAGGATTACTGTGACTCCAAAAAGAGGCTTAGGGAATTCTTACTCCTCCCTCAACACAGGCCTTTAGCTATCCCATCTTGTTCTGGACATTGTAGATGATGCTTTCTTGGAATCTAGCATTTCCCCAGACACTTTACCTCCAGCTCCCAGAAAACCTGACAGGTATTACAGAGTACCTGACTCTCATAAGTTCCTCTTCAAGAATCCTACTGCGGACCCAGAGACCATTTTTCAAGGACCAAAGAGCATTAAGGCTACTGCTGCTGAAAGCCCTACCCCTTCTGATAGAGATTCTAGAGCCTTGGACAGATGGGGTAAGATGGTATATACTTCCGCTACTTTGGCCATTAGGGCTTTAAATTGCCAGTTTCATATGTTAAAGTACCAGCAGCATATTATGGGACTGCTTAAACAGAAAATGATGTTGATTCCTGACTGTGCTGAACACAAATAATTACAGGATTTAATGCATTCTGCAGAACAAGTAGGTAAACATACTTTGCAATGTGGTTTTGACTCTTTAGAAGCATCTTGCAGGGCTGCTGTCACTGGGTCTGTACTTAGAAGGCATGCTTGGCTTAAGGAGCAGAACTTGCTAGATCATGTTAAAGCTAAATTACTGGATGTGCCCTTAAACAAAGACCGCTTGTTTGGCAACAAAGCTGAAGAAGTGCTCAAAAAGATGGAGAAAAAAGCTAAATCTATGCAAACTGTTAAAGATTTTCTGCAAGTACAACCTCCCAGATTTAGTACGCATTGGCCTTCAAAGAACTGGTCCTTTCCAGCCTCTTCCAGGCCTTCTCAGTCCAAATGCAGGAGCAGCAGACCACCTAGGTTACAGTCTCAGGCTACGCACAGGCCTAAGCAGTGGGGGCCTCCCACTTCCAAAGCAGGGAGTAGTAAGACACCCCCCTATGGAAAAATGGCACAATGACTTAACCTTAACCCTTCCAAGCCATGTTCAACTACCTGCTCCCTTAGGAGGAAAGCTTGCCCTGCATGCAAAAAACTGGGAACTCATTACCCAGGACAAATGGGTTTTGAATATAGTTTCCCAAGGATACAGATTCCACTTCCACACCCTACCAACCCCAAACGGTTGGCCAGACCTACCCCCAAATCAGGGACCAAAGGCTCTACAGCAGGTTCTCTCTCTTCTAAGTATCAGGGCTATTCAACCTGTCCCAGCAGAAGAAAGGGGACAAGGTTTTTATTCAAGACTTTTCCTGGTACCCAGAAAAGACAGCTCCTGGCATCCTATCCTGAACCTCTCTATTCTAAACACCTTTTTGGTCATCCCAAAATTTAAAAAGCTAACACTTCAACAGCTGCTTCCTATGCTAGGCAAAGATGCCTGGTTGGCAACCTTAGACTTAAAGGAAGCTTACCTGCACATTCCAATAAGGGAATTTTGCAGGAAATACCTACGCTTCAGGGCAGGCTGCATGCACTATCAGTTCTCTGCACTTCCCTTTGGCTTATCTACTGCGCCCAGGGTATTCACAAAGTGTCTAGCTCCAGCCATTGCATTTTGCAGGCAGAGAAATATTCAGATATACCCATACTTGGATGATTGTCTGATTCAGGCAGAAAGCCAGGACTTGCTATTAAAACATCTGGCATTCATAAAGAAACTTCTAACCTCACTGGGGTACACCATAAATGAAAAGAAATCCCATCTAGTACCCTGCCAACAGATTTTATTCCTGGGAGCAAGCTTGAACACAACTTCCAAGATGGCTTTCCTTACTCTAGAGAAAAAAGTTTATTTGACAACCTACTTCAAACTACTGGCCACAAAGACCCAGCTATCTGCAAGGAAAATTCTGCAAGCCCTGGGGTCTATGGCCTCTTGCATTCTACTAATTCCATATGCAAGACTGCATATGAGGAAACTACAATGGTATCTAAAAAGCCTATGATGTCAACATTCTCAGGACATGGAATAAATGAGTCCTATCATTCCTTGTATAAAGACAGAGTTCCTTTGGTGGACAGAGGCCTGGTACCACAACAAGGGGCTCCCTTTCACTCTACCCCCTGCCACCCAATCCCTAACAACAGACGCATCAGACTATGCATGGGGGGGGGGTCACTTAGCAGGGCAGTGCATTCAGGGCAAATGGAAACTGAGACAGATGCACCTGCATATCAACCAAAAAGAAATTTTAGCTGTACAGAATTCCCTGACAGCCTTCAAAGAACACATTCTTCCTGGACAATTATTGGTAAAGACAGACAATACCACAGTTATGTGGTACATAAACAAGCAGGGGGGAACCCACTCGTACCCTCTCTGCAGACTATCCATGGCGCTGTGGAACACAGCCTTGAGCTACCAAGTGCACCTACAGGCTCAGTTCCTGCCAGGCAAGCTAAATTCTCTGCCAGATGACCTAAGCAGAAATCTCATTTACCCACACAAATGGAAACTGGAACCAAAGATATTCAAACTCTTGAGGAACAAATGGGGGACTCCAGAGACAGACCTGTTTGACTCACCTCAGAACTACCAATTGGACAAATTCTGCACAAGGACTTCCCACAGTCAAGCTTGGAAAGTGGATGCCCTGTCCTTTACCTGGGAAAGCCTATCGGTTTATGCCTTTACCCCTCTGCCTCTCCTCTTGCAGGTTCTGCTAAAGATCAAACAGGACAAGCCAAGGACAATACTGATTGCACCAGACAGGCCACGCCAGCACTGGTACCCCCTCTTGCGTAGTATGACACTGCTGGAACCATGGCACCTGCCTCAGACCCCTTCTCCGCTGTCCCAGCAGGCGGTCCAGATTCTGCACCCTCAGCTTCAAACCCTGAACCTTGCAGCTTGGTTAATTCCTTCAGCTCTCCAATAGCATCCCTCAGTAAGCAGGTGCTAGATGTTATTCTGGAGGCAAGGAGGCCTAGTACTAGAAAATCCTATGCTGAAAAGTGGAAAAGATACTGTTCCTGGAGGCAGACTTAGGGGATGGGCACAACGGTGCCCAGCTTACCTCATATACTTCAGTACTTAACAGAAATGCTCTACAAGGCCCTATCCTTCTCGTCAATTAAAATTTATACCTCTGCCATTTCAGCACATTATAATACTGAACCACCCCTCTTCTCTCACCCCCTGCTAAAGCAATTCCTCAGAGAGGCCAAGAATTTGAGATCCCCCTAGGAGTGCCCCTAGTCCAGCCTGGGACCTTAACTTTATATTGGAAAAGCTCACTCTCCCTCCTTTTGAGCCAGCTGCAACTGCAGAGTTGAAATTCCTTTCTTGGAAAACAGCCTTCCTTCTAGCCATCACTTCAGCAAGAAGAGTGTCTGAATTACAGGCCCTCATGGCAGTGGAGCCCTTCATTATCTTCCATGCAGACAGAGTTTCCCTTGGGACCAATCCTTCCTTTATGCCCAAGGTAGTGTCTAGTGTGGCCCTAAATTAGACCATTAATTTGCCAACCTTTTTCCCGAATCCACAAAACAAAGGAGAACGAATACTGCACTCTTTGGATGTGCACAGACAACTTAGATTCTATTTGGACAGGACTAAGCCTCTCAGAAAATCTGAACAGTTGCTAGTTGGCTTTGCTGCAGGGGCAGAGGGGAAGGCAATTTCAAAGCAAACCATTTCTACATGGCTAGCCCATTGCATTCATTTCTGCTATAAGCACCATGGAATACCTACCCCACAGGGGATAAGATCACATTCCACCAGGGCTTCATCTACCCCTACAGCTTTTCTCAGAGGAGTCCCTACCAGGGACATCCTAGAAGCTGCTACCTGGAGCTCTGTACATACCTTCACCAAGCATTACCACATGCCTATTTGTTTTAAATCCAGGGCTGGTTTTGCCACTGCGGTCTTGCAGGGCTTAATAGCTGGCCCTAATGCACTCTAACTTTCTCCTCCCTTCCTTAGCTTTGGGAATCAACCCAAATGTGATGACTGCAACAGTGAAACACGAAGAACATAGTACAGTTGTGTACACTTACCATAAATGTAGATGTTCGAGTATATTCACTGTTGCAGTCCTGGTTACTCTTCCTCCAGCTGCCTGACTTCTCTTGGCTCTACCTTTCCTTCTTGTTTGGTGCATTTGAGCTTTTTGGAGTATTTTCTTTTTGATGGGGGTGTACCATAACATATAATTAATACCCATTGTGAGGGCACCTGACATCTGGGGCAAGAAAAAACTGATGTAATGGCGTCGGCTGCATGTTTTATATCCCTGACAACCTGACGTCATGGAAGAAGAGACAGCATCTGATGCAGGAATCCAAGACTCTGGTATTCAGGCCAGCTGAGGGCTACCTGCAGGCAGATAACCCAAATGTGATGACTGCAACAGTGAATACACTCGAACATCTACATTTATGGTAAGTGTACACAACTGTAATTTCTTGTAACTAAGATGTCTATAATGAATGCCTTTGACCTAAGAAGTTTTGCAGTCACTCTCATGTGTATTGTAAGGTACTTTGCTCAATAGTTTTCAGTTATTTTTTCAGAAATTTTAAGTTTCTATCCTTCATCATCATTTTGACATTTGATTGTTTTATTTCTTTTCTTAGAAGACAGGTGATGTCCTCTCTTTCCTTACATTTACTCTGTACATTTATCTCAATATTTTTGAACATTCCTTTGGATATACATTTTAAAAACTTCACTGTGGAATTCAAAGGAAGCACCCTTATTTTCTGAGATGGTGCAGTTGTCATGAATTGTATAAACTGATTTTAGTTTGTCTCTTTTGGAATCCAGTAGTAGGACATCTAGTCTTCATGTTTTGCCAATATTTTGGATCTGGCATTTTAAACATTCCTATTGTAATTAGATATGTGATATATATATATATATATATATATATATATATATATATATATATATATATATGGTACCCTTCAGAAAACTGAATGTTCAAAAGACTGAAAATCAAAATATGTAAAACTCAAAGTATTGAAAATGGAATGTGTCCCTTCTCCACTGTTGTACGATCTCAGAGTTGGTATATATAATTAACGGGGGGGGGGGCACATCCCCCCATATCATGGGTGCAGGGGGCCTTGCTCCCTGCATTAAAAAAATTTCTGATATTTTGAGTTTTAAATATTTTGATTTTTAGTCTTTCGAACTTTTGATCTTCTGACATAGACCCATATATATATATATATATATATATATATATATATATATATATATATGTGTGTGTGTGTGTGTGTGTATATATGTGTGTGTGTGTGTGTGTGTGTGTGTGTGTGTGTGTGTGTGTGTGTGTGTGTGTATTTATATATAGATAGATAGGTTTGATCATTTTATTTGAATGAAGTTTAATTTCTTGAAACATTTCCATCAAATATATATTATCTCCCCCCAAAAAAGTCAAATGCCATTACATCAAATATAATGGCAATGCTACCATCTCTAAACATACATGGCATTCCAAAATAAAAGCAGAAGAGATATTCAATAACCACATCTGATTTTATTGTGAAAAATACATAAACGTTTGCAAACCTAAGTGCTTCCTCATGTGTTAAACAAGGAGCATACTTGGACATTAAATGATACCAAATAGTCGCACAATATCAAATAATTATCTTCATTACAAATGTTTAGGTTTTACAATCACTGCTTCACTGAATGGATTTCATGGAAATTCTGTACAATTTAATATGATAAACTATCTATATGGTCGATATTTAGTATAATTTATAATGCTCCTCCTCTGGATGATTTAGTATTAAGCTGTGACACTCAATATAAAATTTCCCTTAACAACTTCTTGGATATGCCTTGCTAGAGTATTATTTATATGCATTTTCCTACCTATGGCACAATACAAACAAAATATAATTGACTTCAACTGCCAGCTTAGATTCTGGTGTCATTCTAAGGAAGAGCTAGTAGACAGCCCAAACAGCTTTGCTAGGGATGGTCAGTGCCTTTCCCCAAGACTTCTGTATATAGGTTAAAAGCCTTGTCCACCTTCACAGTGACTTTCTTATGTAAAGTCACTCTCTTAAAGCTTCCAACATAAATAAACAAAATCAAAACATTAAGGTATTGCTCAGTGCTAGCACCCTTAACAAAAAATAAAAAAAATCCACAACCTACAAGCATTGCTTACTATACAAAAAAAAAATACTTTGTCACAGACACCTTGCTCAAGACAAGTGGAAACATTACATCAGTAGAGGACTTCACTGCCTATCACTTGTACATGGCATTAGAAGTAGGAACTAAAGTGGAGGTGTCTATATTCCTAACAAAAAAAAAATCACCTCCAGACTCATTAGACAAGATAATTACTTGGCACTAGCCCATGTCAGTTCCATTTATTCAACTAGTCCATGTCTACCTTGCTATAAATAAAAAGCCTTATCAGAGCATAGGTAACTACAAGAACCCCTCTATGTCATCCTCAGTCCATAACACCTGCCTAACCAGTATGGAATTCCAGTGTAGTAAACCAAACACCATTCTGCTAGGAGACTTATATATCCTCAAGCACATATGCCTAGAGATTTCATTACTTCTTAAATACAAACTCTGTGACCAGTTAGTCTGTACCTTAACCAGGGGAGATAAAATCCTGGACTTGGTCCTCACCAATATGGAACAGCTTTACTTCCTACCTATTGTAACCTCCTCCCTTGGTCAAATTGGATCCCAAGTCAGCCACATTCATTTTAAGAATGAAACCAGAAGCATCCTCCAATACCTCAGCAATCAAAGACTGTGGAAAGAATAATGTACTAAAACTAAGTGATTGCCTGAATAAACTCAAAAGCCCCTTCTACCTTGATGACCCCACCACTCATGCGGAATCCTTTACTGCCAAGTTGTATGCACATGTAAATAGTTGCATAGATGCATCTGTTCCCCTCAAAAATAAATACAAAGCCAAATTTAAAAATAACCCCCTATGGTGGAACACTAATGTAAACAGACTGTATAAAAAAAACTCATTACATGCAAGAATAAATCTAGCTCTCAAGAAGCCAAAAATGTTTTTGCTAAATTAAACAAAGAACTCCGAATCCTGATCATATCTACTAAAGACAAATAATAGGTAATCTCAAAATAATTTCCAGCATTGTGCAGAGCTAATAGTACATGATATTTGCATGCTCAGACCCAGATGGGAGAGCTAATCTACTAGAGGACAAATTCAACTCCATCTTCACTCCCCTCCCCTCCAGTGTTCTCAGATCAAATGCACACATCTACCACCCCTCCTGAAATCTCCCAAGAAAAAATTCTCAATGCACTATCAAAGGCTAAGAACACTATGCCTATGGGGCTGGATACCACATCAGACTGCCTACAGGCACACACTCTACAGACGCTATTCAACATTAGCCTCAAACCAGGCTTTGTGATGGATGAATGGATGAATGGAGGACAATAGACATTCCCTTGCATAAAGGTATGTCTACAGTGGACCCAGATAATTATAGACCCATAAGACTTTCCAGTTTAATCTGTAAGGCTATAGAAAAGATCATTATGGAGCTAATAAATAGGGACCTAAACTAAAATGGATTGGTCAGGGGCAGGTCTTGTCTACTTAACCTGGTTGACTTCTTCAAAAATGTCACTGAGAAAATGGCTAACCACAAATCAGTACACATACTGCCTTTGTAGACCTTGCATTTGATACCACCTTATATACAGGTATAACAGATAAACTCTCACAGTTAAATGTTACTTCCTATGGAACTCATTGGATAGCAAAGTGGCTCACAAACAGAATACAGAAAGTAAAGATGGACGGTTCTTCCTCCTCTAAAAGACCTGTCATTAGTGGAGTGCCCCAAGTTTCAGTCCATGGTCACTTCTTGACATTTATTTCTCTGAAGTCAAAGTTAATATAAAAGGATTGTGGCTAACCAAGTTCACAGATGATTGTAAACTTGGTGCCATTATATACTCCCTTGAGGACACCAGTATCCTACAAGAGGGTCTGTCTCAAACAAATACTTGGTACCAAAACCATGAATTAAACTTAATGCCAACAAATGTATAATCGTATCATCAGACAAGCATAACATCCATTGTAACTATGACATTTACAACATACTCCTGAAAAATTGATCTTGCAGTTATCGATCTCACTATCTATGTTGGAAATTAAATGTCTTTTGATCACCACATATCCATTAATGTGCATTTCTCCTTTTTCATCACATAGCTCACACAGCCTATATAGTGTTTAGAGTGTATATCCAGTGACATAATAGTTCCTCTATTCTTGGCCCTTATTAGCCTGATCATTGACTATACTGCCTCTTCTAGCATGTACTTGTCCAAACACTTGTTACTGCAGGAACAACCCCATTGCTTCTTCACTAAAAAGTCTAGGGCCTAAATCATAAAAACTATGCAGACCATCTCAAAGCATTGTTTCTCTTCTTGGTATCATACAGACTACTTAGAATCAACCTCTGCCTTGTGTATAGAGCTTCAACACACCCTGTTTTGTCAGCAGTCCAATCATATCAGAAATACCTACTCAAATGATTGCAATCTCTTTGCAAAGTCGCAAGAAAAACCAGCCAAGCTAGATTCTTCACTGGGTGATATCTTAAATCTCCTGTAATGGAAGCCCATGGGACATATTCAAATGACTCCTTAAGGACATAAAGTGTTTCAGCTACATGGCTTCTTAATGTTCATTAATTTTTTTGTCTTTATAGGTACATTCAGACCAATAAAGCCAAATGACACTAGCTATGAATATGCATATTTCAGCCTTTTAGTGATTTTTTTCAATTCAACATATATTGATTGTTTGGCTATACTTCAGAAACACAGGACTTTAAATCCAGCTCACACCCATAAACATTAAGGTGCCAGTAAAATATCTTAACATCCAAAGCAAAGCATAAAACTGTCATACAAACAAACCAGTCAGTAAAAATTGCTAGAAAACCCAGCCAAATTAGAATTTGCCCTGTGTGATACCCTAAACCTCCTGTAATGGAGACCCATGGGCTATATGCAAATGACCCCTTAAGGACATAAATGGCTTCTGAATCCCCATTACTTTTTCTGTCTTTATGGGTACATTCAGACCAATAAAGTCAAACCACACTAGCTATGGGCATGCATATTTCGGTATTTTAGTGACTTCTTCAATTCAACATAACTGAATTGTTTGGCTGTACTTTAGAAACACAGGACTTTAAACCCAGCTCACATCCATAACATTAAGGGGCCTGTAAAATATCCTAACATCCAAAGCAAAGCATAAGAAGGTCATACAAACAAACCAGTCAGTAAAAATTGTCAGAAATCCCAGCCAAGCTAGAATTTCCCTGTGTGATACCGTAAACCTCCTGTAATGGAGGCCCATGGGGCATATGCAAATGGCCCCTTAAGGACATACATGGCTTCTGAATGCCAATTACTTTTTGCAAGAGGACAATCCTGATACCTTTTGCTATTTATCTTTTTCATGACATTTTTTCAGCATTGAATAGTTTTCTTCACTTGTATATTTGACTGCAGATTGTACAGAATTGATATTGAATTCTTATACATGCACAAGTCTTCTGAATTGCTGACTTTTTCATCTTTGTTCTTCCCAAACATGATAACACTGGGTATCATCTGTCTTTGGAACAAATATTTTAATGTACTAATCATATTTGCACTTCTGTATGTCAGTTAATGATTTTATTGTCCATTCAATAATAATCCAGTAAGCCAAAATATGTGGCTTCTTTTAATTGAAATAATTATTTGGGCAGCCCGATGTGTCAATGCTCTGGGCCTGTTTATTTTCACATATTATTGCTTTGATTGATTTTATAGTAAGCACTGTATGTTCTACAGCTCCAATGTAGATTTTATTCAAATTGAAATTCCTTGGCAATACACTTTATCTGTAGATGTTTCTCTGTGCTCTGCTCTTTTCAGATGTAATTAATGTCCCCTCTCAAAATGTGTGCTGTCATTTGAATAGGATTATTATTTTAAAAACTTTGAAAATCAGGTCATGGATACAATTTATTTCCCCTGAAAAGAAAATGAGACTGAATTTCTTTCCTCATTGATGATTTTCTTCAAGTCAGTCTCTCATTATAACTTCTTTCACTATCTCTATTTCTAAGTCAGTGTTATTACCACTTGGAATTTTTGAACATTTTTCTTTTACTGATTCTTCATGTTCTTCTAGTAAATCTAATGTGCTCTACTTTAAATCTCTGTAATTAATAGTTCCTTACCTGGCCTGTATTTTACTTTCAGATAACATTGTTTCTATACTGAGTACATTCCTTTGTGATTTATGAGGTGTCTTTTACAAAAAAAACAAAAAAAAAAAAAAAAAATATATATATATATATATATATATATATATATATATATATATATATATATATACACACACACACACATATATATATATATATATATATATATATATATATATATATATATATATATATATGAATATGCTTTGTAAAGGCTTGTTGTTTGTTTTGCCTGCAATTTTTTACCATAGACATAGTCAAGTATTCTCTTGCCATAATTATTTTGAATAGTTATTTTACTATATGATCATATATTATTTGTATATATGTTAATGCCCTTAATCCATAAGCAGTTTGGTTAATCTCATGCAGGATCATGCCTTCTATACCTTCATGGCTGGCATCTGCTTGCAACTTGAGTTATTCACATTATAGTTTTTAATGGTGGTGCACCTGTAACTAGTTTATTAAGAATTTTAAACTCCATTACTACTCATAGCTCTATTCCCAGCCAACATATTCCTATAAAACCTTTATTAGAGCAATAGTTTGCTTATAAATATTGGGTACAAACTTTGCAGCACACTGCATAATTCACATAACTAACTGTATCATAAAAATTATAGAAAATATAAGGCTATTTGATCAGATGCCATACTTTCCTTGCCACTAACCACCTTTAATATTTACCAGCTATTTCAAAGAGGGCAAAGCCTACAAGTGCCAGAGTGAATTTTAGCATAACCACCCAGTTATCTAAGCTATGATTGAAGGCCAAGTGGGAATCATACTGCTTGACATAGAAGGACAGTCTATTTTAGAGTGAGGGGATATGCTGTGTGATGAGCCTATCCCTCCAGTTAGTTTTATTTCCTGCTGTAGATGGAGATCTCATTTTCTAGTATCTGCTGCACTATTTGATTATTGAGAAAAACAAGGCCATGGATAGTAAGATCCCAGAGGGTAAAGCAAGTAAGGCACAGGTCTCCTCTCAAGAGTCTATATGACAAGAGGTACAGGGGTGGGGTTCTGAGCCTTTTTCTGGTAGCTAAAATTTCTGAGGCCTGAGATACTTTTTCATTAGAACCTCTGAGGTTTTTTTTTGAGTTTTTTGATATGTCTAGTGGGATATATATCAAGGGATGGATTATATTCTACAATGTGTCTAACCAGAACAGAATATAGGGGAGCAATAAGTTCTTTGGTTTAAGAAGATACATCTTTGGGAATTAGAACACAAAACCAGGGCGCAAATGCAGAGGTTCAAATAATTGAGACTGTGGATCAGGCAAACAGCTGTTTATTGACCAATATTGGTCAATAAGCAGTTGTCTGCCTGATCCACAGTCTCAGTTATTTGGACCTCTACCTTTGTGGCCTGGTTTTGTGTTCTGGTTTCTGGTACTGGTGGGCACTTGCCTCCTTATTTTTCAATTACATCTTTGGGAATTAGTTGTGAAATATAGAAGGTTTTTTTAACTGTGGTTGCTATCTAGTGATTAAAGGGGAAGAGGCCATCGATCTATGTACCTAAGTCCCTGATCACTGTCTCACCAGATAATGGGGAATTAATGATGCAATAAATTACAGGACTTTGCTGTTTACTGAAGGAAATGCTACTACATTTCTTGGTATTTATAATGAGCCATTTATCAATGCACTAGAAGTTTACTTGCACTAATTCCTTTTGAAAGGTATTTGTATTTTTTGTTGACTTAACAACTACTCCCAGCATACAATCATCAACAAACATTGTTAACTTGAGATCCTTGTTATCAGTTTTAAGGTCATAGAAATAAATACCAAATAAGAAAGGGCACAACACTGAGCCCTGGGGGACACCACAGTTCACCTTTTGCCCTGACTGAGGAGGTATCACCAATTATGAAAGTGTGCGTTTTCTCATTGGGCTAGATTGCAATCCATCTTACCACACAGGGATTAATGTTTAAAGCCATTAGCTTATTTAAAATGTCATCATACATTATGATTTTGAATGCCTCGTCCACATTCAATTAAGCTTGTAATGTCTGTTTGTCTTTTGGTTTTGGCATTTGCACAATTGCTCTGATTTTCTGTTCATCAGAATTTAACCCCCCTGGTATTAGAATAACTTATGTATTTCAGACTTGCCACTCTTATCTTACATTTGCTGTTATGCATTTAGAAGTTAAAATCTGTTTATCAGTTGTATCCGATTCTTGTTATGATCTTGTTATACTTGACCCCTGTAATAAATCATTAATTATGTTTACAATGCCTTCCAAGCCTTCAATTACCCATGCAAAACTTATTTAATGTGTATTGTCACACTTTCCTAAGCAAATGTAAATTACCAATCCTTAATGATGAGAATAATCTTCTTACCATATAATATTAATAATCTCCTTACCATATTATATTTAACAATGTTTGACATAAATAGTGTGCCATTTTCACAACTAATTTTATTCATAAGCACTGCACCTTGAAGTTTTCTTGAAACTGAAAACACCTGACATAACATCATGAGACTGTACCCACAAGTCCTCACTTCCTGCATAAGTATATAAGCTACTATTTTTCCTTTTGAAAAAATAAAACAAAATAAACATTAACTATTTTTCATTGCTAGTTGCAGCAATAAGAGAAAACTATAAGCCAATCCTGCTCCTGCATCTCAAGTTCAATCTCAAATGCTCATTTCTCAGTCCCTTCAGTATCATGAACATCTGCTCCTGTGCTAAACCTGGAAACCTGGTTCCTGGTTCAACAGCACCCCAGCCTTATCCAAAACTCAACATGGTTCATCCCAAAATCCGGCAATCATCCATAACATGACACCACCAAGATCAAGGACCGCCCAACACCAGCACCCAGACCCAGGTGCTGAATAACTGCAACAAGACAGCCCAGGAGACCATCCAGCACTGTTCTGCCATGGCGAACTGAGCTCAGCAAACTCCTCACAAACTCAGGAACCCCACACAAACTCGAGCTTACCACACAAATAAGTGCATCTCCAAACAATCTCCCTAACTCAGACTACACTCACACCTCAACTACAAACAATACACTCCAAACCTAGCCCAAACACTACTGGAATTCCCAAACAAACAACAATGGAACAACCAGTCATTATCCCAAACAACCAGAGGCACACAACTCAAACATACTTGATCTCATCATCAACAACAATGTCACTCTCAGAAGTATACCGAACAGCTCAGACTTCAACACCAAGTAAACTAATCTCACCTCCTGAATCACATCCTACCCCCCCCAAGAAATAAAAAGAAAAACACCATCATAAGAGATCGACTCAACACTTTCCAAGACTAGTGTGGTCTCCTTCCCGAAGTACTCAAGACCCCAGCGGAACTGGAAAACTGATCAGGCAAATGGCTGAAAGGAAAGCATGCCCAGGACCAGCTTCTCACAAAAGGCAATAAAAAGCAAGTCAAAGCAAAAGTCCAGACTCGCGAGCAGTAGCCAAAAACAAACTCTAAAACAACAAACTCATAACAAAACATCTGAAGAAAAAGAAAGGTAAGACAACAATAGTAAAAAAAATCTAAAAAATCACTATAAGTAAAAAAAAAAAAAAAAAATAAAAAATTCATCATAAAAAAATCCAAAAAAAATAGCTATAAAAATAATAAAAATAATCAAATTACAAGAAGATATGTAGGAAAGCCTAAAAGGAAACTGAAGATATCTCATCCCCCAGTGTTAGAAGAATTAGTTACTGATCCTACAGACATTGCCAACATTCAACATTGCATGAAACATTCATTACTGGTCCAGTGCTAGAGAGATATCCCAAAAAAATGAGGAGAATCCCTCTCTTAGCCCGCCCCCCCCAATCTCTCTCAACGCAAAAAAAGCAACAGCATCCCCAACCCTAAATGACAGTGTCCCCGGGCTGTGATGGTGCAAATACACAGCATCCATGGGACACAATGGTGTGTAAACTGCCTCCAGGGACTACCCTGTTTAATCGTAGTCCAGGAGTGATACATACCCAGTGGTCCCTTCTCTCAAATGTGTGTCCCACACCACAGAATTCCCTCCACCCACTTACAAAAATTACTGCCCATTAGCTGATGCAAGGGAAGGGATAGGATCTCAATGGGGATCTTCATAGCCTTGACAATAAAATTTGCAGACTTTTCCATCCAACCGTTTGGCTTTGTTTTTTACAGATCATGCCCAAAAACAGTCACCAAGGCCATTGATGAGGAAACCACCAAGGCCATTGATGAGGGAGATATTGATGAGCCCCCCATACCACTCAGCCCCACCTCGACAGATCATTGAACAACTCACAATATCAAATGTGGCAAGTATCAAAACAACCATCACAATGAACGCTGCAAACTGGTTGAGTGACAGATGTCCACTGGCTGGAGTGACATGGCGCACTCCACACTGTCACTGTCTCACAGTCCCCAGTTGGACTCCATCCACATTCTGTCTCAAGTGGGCTCTCTCTTTCCCACTACTCAGTTTCTCAGGCCGGTTATGAGCACAGTTGCCACAGACAAGCAAAAAACACGCCTGCAAAAACTTACCGCTAGTACGGATATCCTTCAAAGTGGAGGGTCATCAGAAACAGATATCCTTCAGAAGGGTCTCATAGAAACGGATAAAATGCCAAAAATGTGCCTATGAACCCTTGAGAAAAACAATGAGGAAAACAGCTAGCTACTTAGGAGCACAAAACTGAGCAGCACAGAATGCAGCATGATAATGGTTATCAGGGTGACAGCGCAGGGGGTCACCAGGTTGACACCAGCCTGTCAAAGTGGTTAGGAAGACCTTCAAGATGCCCACCTTATCTATCATTCACATCATTAAGGGATCACATCCGGATCAAAGGGAGGTCATAGTCTCCTATCCTCCACACTCATCAGACCAATGATTGACCACAATGCCCCATGTGAATGTACTTGTGCCCCCTGAGAGGGCAGAAAGTTCCTCACCAAAAAACAAAAAAAAAAAAAAGGATAAAAGGTCTCAAAATCTGAAAAAGAACTCAGCTCTATTCAGTCGCTCCAGCTCTCTATTCAGTAGTGACCTGTGCCTGACATACAAGGCCATGTCCGACCAAGAGGCCATGTCAAACTGATTTTGATGAACTTCACTTCCCTCAAAAAATCTAGCCAAGGAGAGGAGACTTAAGGGGAGAGACTTACACCGACACATTGGAGGATAGGAGGGATAGATTCATCACCCAAAGACTCCTATGCTGTGGAACAAAATATCGTATAATCGTAGGCAGAGCACCCTCACCCAAATCTTGTTCAAAAGAAATCTTGACCAATGGATGGGGAGATGATAGATATAGGATTACCTCAGTGTCACACTGCTCGACAGAGGTACAGCAAAAATAATGGGCATAGTTTCCCCAAAAAAAACTGGTTTTTAGTGTGTAAAATGCCCTCGGGCAGATAGCCTAGTATGAACCTATGAACCTATTATATCCTAGTAAGGTAATTTGTCACCTATTTCTTACAGGTGGAGCACCCACCTTTGAAATATGTATTTTATGCTCTGCTACTGAAACCATAATAAAAATAAGTAGTTGTTTCTCTAAAGAAGTATTGTACCTGTGATTACCCTGAATGCTTTGCATGTATATGCAAATTATTACCAATACCTACCTTTACATCATTGTCTGTGTGTGTGTGTGTGTGTGTGTGTGTGTGTGTGTGTGTGTGTGTGTGTGTGTGTGTGTGTGTGTGTGTGTGTGTGTGTGTCTGTGTGTATGTGTGTGTGTTGATAAGAAAAACTAAGTCAGCAGAAAAATCAAAATATCAAAAAAGTGCCATAATCTTTGTTTTGTTTTCAAACTATTTACTGCTTTAATAATGGGAATATATTAAGAAATAAAATTAACTGTATAATATAGTAGTATGAGAGGTGTACCAATACACTTTAAAATATATATGTTCTGTTCATATACCACAGAGAACTCTAATAACCATGTACTATAAATGTATTTTACATATGCACAATTTTAAGCTTTTTTCTTCTACTAGCTTTACTTGCCAGAGTGCCTGATTTCCTTCTAGAATATAAAAAAAAATAGTATTTGGTACAAATAAAACCATTTCTTCAATAGTAAACAGTCAATGATCCCTTGTTTGACCATTTTTTCATATTTTCCAGATCTATACAAATGTTATCCATTGTGCAGTGTCAGTGGTACATTAGGTAACATGTTTGCCTTTGGTGCTAGAAGACCAGAATGCAATGGGTTCTATTTCCACTTCAGTTGATTAGGTTGCTGACACTTCAGTGTAGCATTAGGGGGGTGCTATACTCCTTAGTGTATCATCCTTTGGAAGAAAAGTTAAATCAAGCTCCCATCTGCTTGAGTTGGCAGTAGCTAAGGTGGATGTAAAAGACACTATTTCACCCATCAAAATGAGTAGGGGTCCTTTATTAAAACAATCATACCTATTTACATTTTATGCACATATTTTACACTATAAACAATATTTACAATAAATAATACATACAGCACATCTTTCTTTTACATACTTTTTATCATATATACAGTAATCATTTTTGTTTTTTGACCCCCCACTCAAACTTCCACAACTAAAACCTTAACTTTTTTAATAAATCATGGACATATCTCACTTTTCATTGAACATAATTTCCTTCACTCTCTGGTTCCAACTTCCGCAACCAAAATCTTATTTTTTTAATAAATCATGGACAAATCCCATTTTTCATTGAACATAATTTACTTCATTCTCTGATTCTAAATTAACAATAAAACACATTATTTTATCAACTCTTTCAATATATTTTCTACTGTTGTTCTTATAATACCCAAATTCAATCATGTCCATGTTTAAATTATTTAGTTCAGTGAATCCCTCCACATAATTAATATTTAAGATCTTTTTCCATAACATTTTAACTCTTCTGCATCCTATAAAAACATGTTCACTAGTTTCAAATTCACTGCAATACAAAGAAACTCTATTGTTTTTGCTTTGTAATGCATATTTGTCTTTACTGATAATTTTTGTATAATCAACCTCCATAAAAATCTTGGTACTCTATCGTGTTCTTAGCATTCTTTTTTTCTTTACTTAACTCTTTCCATGGATATATCATAAAATACTTTTCCATAATATTATTATACCATTCTTTATTCCTGTTTTCAATCTCTTTTGCATTAATTTTCCAAAGAGTAATCTTATATTGGTAATTCTCCATTTCTTTATTGCAACAAACTCTCTTTTTTAACTAAAAAGGTTAACCATTCTGTTTTATACTTCAGACTTACTATCTGCATTAACAGAGAAGCCTCAATATCCTTTAAACATTTCATTACTCTATGTAAATTTAGCAATGCAGTATGAGCTATTGGATTTATTAACCCCAACCCTTTTTTCTTTACTCATATATAAAACCTCCATTTCTACTGGATTCAAACTAGATCGCCAAATAAAGGAAACATCATATGATATATTTCTTTTTTGAGAGTCAAAGGAATACTGAAAACACCTGCTAAATAAGCAATTCTGGATAACCAAATAGAATTAATTAAATATGTTGTTGTCTTTTGGCTTTTCCCGGTTAGGGGTTGCCACAGCGGAACTCCGGTCCACTAATGATAGGCAGTAGATTTTGACGAATGCCGAGGTGCCAGCTCGACATTCAACCTTCAACGAAGGCACGCCCATTTATGCATGTTTTTCGAATGCCCACCCAACCGCGGGGAGGACATACAGACTCCACACAGAAGGCACTACCTGCACTCCAGCCGAGAATTGAACGGGAGAACCTCTTGCTGTGAGGCAACAACGCTACCGCTGCACCACCGCAGATTAAATATATGTATATATATTTAAATAAAAGTCTAAAAGACTTCCAAAACACAAACATGTATTCAATTTCCTCTAATTTTTCTTTCCATATTGCTTCTATAATTTCTTGTTTTCCAAAACTAATTCTAAAAATATTGATTTTTGTCATATTGAATTTAATTCCATCAATCACCCACTTAAATTGTAAACTTTGACTTTTTTCTTTATTGAAAACCCTATTGCTTGAATAATCTCCTGCAACTGGTCTATCACCATACTCATACCTAACCCATATTTTGCAATAACAATAATATCTAGATATGTTAATAAAAATGGGCATTTTTATAACTTCATTGGAAATATAACTCTTTGATTTCATCTCTCTGTTTATGTGTGGATACACATTCATTACTAATACAAATAATATACCACTTAGTGGACAGTCTTGTCTAATACCCTTCTCCAGCTGTATATCTTCACTTATTATCCACCCCATTTATAATTGCCTTAACTATATTGTACCTAAATGCTGTAATACAAACATGTTTATTGTTTTTGCTTATATTATAGACTTCAGATATATCCCATAATACAGAATGGTGAACTGAATCAAAATGTTTACTTAAATCCCCTACCATTAATTTTACCTGAACATTTCTATACAATATATCCTGTACTAGTTCCCTAGTTATCAATAATAAATCTTGAACTCTTTTAACCTTTATACCATATACATATTCATTTACAACTTTACCCACTTTCTCTTTCATCCTTTTTTGAAAAAATTTTCATAGGAAGTTTATAATCCGTGTTATTTAATACAATTGTTCTCCAATTCTGTAGTTCTCTTTTCTCACCTTTTTTCCCTATAAATCTAACAATATTACTACAGTTTTCTTTATACTTAAAACCGTTGTTCAACTATTTATTTAATACCCTTACAAATATTTTTTTTTTATCTAAAGTCATATTTTTATATATCTTTTATTCTAGTCCATCCGGTCCAGCTGCCAATTCTAAATTCACTACTTTCAAAACCTGTTCTAATTCTTTTATTATAATGTCTTTTTCCAAGTCTTTATTGTCCTTTTTTGTCATTACAATAAATATTCTATTCTTTTCTTGTTCAACTCATATAATTCTTGTTCCTTAATAAAGAAATTCTTACCATTCCTCTCTAAATAGTCAATCGTATCATCACTTAACTTCTCTTTTCCATGTTTATTTTTCCTTTTCCCATTTTACATAACACTTTTATATTTTTGTATAAAACTTAACCACCACTCTGACCACCATTCTGACCAATCCTTGTGAAACTCTTTCATCTCTACCATGCCATGATTTCATTATATCTTCTCTCCCTATAGCATCCAATTTCACCTTGTTTACTCATTTTAAACCTTTCCCTATTTTTATATACTCAAAATTACCTTTTATTGTCATCCAAATTGCCCTGTGGTCTGAAAAGCTTGTCATTAAGACCCTTTGTTTTACTTTTAATAAACTTTTCGACAATAAAAAATAATCTATTTCTGATCTATCTCATGTCCTATATGTCATGTCCATGTCTTTAAATTCCAAATTCTTAACTGTCCATATTTTATAATATCCCATACTAGTTTAACATCATATGCTTTCTTTTACTGTTGTCTTAAATTACAATTGAAATCTCCTGCTGCAATAAACTCCATATTAACTGCTACACATTGAACAATATTTCTAAACACCTTTTCTGTCTCCCTTTTTGTTATGCATGTGTAAAATACAATAATTCTAATAATATGATCCATCCATCTTACATCAGTCATTGCAATTCTACCTGATATAGCTAATGTAACATCTACCACTTTTATCATATCTTTATATAAGATAACTATCTCCAAACGGGTCTCTCTCTCCCAAAATTCCAAAGCACATTCTTTCCCCACCACACTTCTGTTTGATATTTTCTATTTGAGAAAAAAATCTAACATCTTCTAAAATAATAACATCACTATCTTGTTTTTTTGCACTACTCCAAAATTTCTATTCTTCTCTCTAACTTCTTTAAGCTTTTAACATTAAACGCTAGGACTTTACAAGTATTCTGCCTTAAAGTAATATATATTAATCCTTTCCCTTTATTTTTCCTTTTTAAATCCCTCCATAATTTTTCTTTTCCTCTTTTTCACTCTTTTACCTCCTGTCTGCATCTTCTCGAGCCTCACTTCTGACACACAACATGCCATTTCATCCTCATTTTTTGAGGAATCACCTTTTTTTACCACTGTCTTCTCCAAACACTCCATTTCCTCCCTGATCCTCTGAGCCACCTTTGTGCTCCTACCAAAAGCAGGAAGTGTATCTGCAGACAGCATCCCCATATGCATAATGAGTAGGAGAAGTTCTTTCATGCCCTAGCCAAATTTGGGTCTGCCCTGAAAAGATGTCAATAACCTAATGGGACTCAACTGGTCAACAAAGGATAAAGGTCTCAGCCAGTGTACCTCACCCTTTCTCACAGCGGGGATCATTCCCCACCCTCCACCGGGTTTTAGATGTGAAGAACATCCAAGTGAGTGCCCTCCCCAATGATGAACATGTCTCAGATGCTTAAACCATTAATTGATCTTGTGTCCCCTGGGTCATAGTCAGGGTTGTATCCCTTTATATCATGGCAATGATTGCCTGTTAATGACACCCAAACTTTCCATTTTCTTTCTTTCTTTCTTTCTTTCTTTCTTTCTTTCTTGTTTGGTTTTACTCCCGAGATGTAGTACTTTCCTTAGAGCAGGTATTATTGCCTAGCATCAGGATTTCTTTATATGTGATTCTCTCCAGCCAGATTTCCTAAGCCTGTAAATGAATCAGCATACTCTTAAAGGGTACTGTGGTTATGGTTGTGCAGTATCTGGGATGTCTATGCAACTATGTGACTGTACCTGTACACAGTTTCTGTTTTACATCTTGAACTCATTTTACCATTCCTAATTTTTACTACCAAAGCAACCCAGGCTATTAGGAGAATTAATTTCCTTATGTACTATACTTTCAAACAGGATCTTGAGCTTCTTACTTTTATATTTAGCTTTCGATCCAGTATCTCTATGTGGTGTTTTGAGCATGCTGGCAATATGCACACACAACTTGACTTTCTGTGTCTGTTAGCCTCAATGCTATAAGGTATCTTCAGATAAAATATTACACTCTGAAAATGATAAGTTTGTGATCAAACTATATTTCTTAACTCACATCACTTATTGCCAACAGTCTGCCTTGCAGTCTTGTCTCAATATTTCTGATGCAGTTACAGACCCTGGTTCATCAACTCTTTTCACTTTAATAGTTACAATAAATAACCCATTTTCATATTTCTGTTCTGCATCATACAAATTCTTTTAAATACATTTTTCAGCATATTTACTAAATGGATTGTTCTAGCATAGATTCTATAAAATTTATTAAAGTCAGAACCATGTCTCTTCTCATGCATATAGCAATACCTAGTATAGGATGTTTGAATTTCAACTACGGGATATTCTTTTGGCATCTCATGACTCTAATGTTCTCTTCACTGCTGTAAATAACACATGCATAATGGTTCTCTTTTTCATAAACATTACTTGTACACTTCACTTTATTTTCCATTTCTGCCTTGCCTTAAATTATCTGTTTCCTTGTTTCCTCCTTTTAAATGTGTATTTGTAACTTTCCTCTGCCGATATTGGTTTTGATGATGACAGGTCTGTTTCTGTTAAAGACCCAAATATTGTTTGATCATTTCTTATACCACAAGCTAGCCTGCTGCTGTCAATGAATTATGCAATTCACCAGTCACAGTCCTTGATACACTTCTTTAGCACAGTGCCACAAGATCTTTACTTTCTGTAGGATCTTGTCTTCTTGTAAAAAACCAGTGATAAATAAATTATAAATTATTTTTAGGTTCACAGTAATTATTGAATTTTTTTTTTGTAATTCTAGTTATTCTTTATTTTTCTTCTTCAATAAATTCAAAATAGTTAAATACCTACAATGTTTCTTCTTCAGCAACATGCAAAAATGTGGTATGCTGTACCCTTCAGTTTTCTCTCTATGCCAGTGTCATAGAAGAATAAATCAAATTTCCAGAACCAAAGCTTCCAGTTTTGTGATAAACTTCCTTCCAGTGAGAAAATTGCTAGTGGTTGCAGCTGAAGCATTCTTCCACTGAGAAGATTGCCTCTTTACTTCCAAATACATAAATACTTGAAAGTAAATCTATTTCTTCACTTCTGCAGTTATACTCTCAACCCTGCCATCATGTAACCTGGAGACCTTTGTCATAATGCTTGGTGTAAAACAGAGCCACTGGGGATGTTCTTCTAGCTTCCAGGAGACATTATTCAGAGTGAACTTCTTGGAGTAATAAGTACTACACCACACACAGATTAAAATAATGATATCAATATTACCTGCTAGGAACTGGAGAAAAACTGAATCAGAGTGAGGTATGTAGTTTATTAAATTACTGTACAATGCAAGCACATGATTGACTAGGCATACAGATAAGATGGAATGGGAAAGCATGACATTTATTTTTTCTACATTTGTTAATACCCCTCTGATTTATTTTAGTAAGGTAACTTGCTTCCTGCTTTGTATTAATATGGGGTTTATATCACATAATCAAATGAACTATTTAGCGAATACATATTCGTCAAACCCTATTTGTTGAAAGCTCTATACATTGAATGACATTTTAAGTGAAAATTTTCAAACGAAAAATAAACACTAGGCCAACCAGTGATCATCACAAAAATAACAATATTTAAAACCCACTCAGGTGAGGTCTATGCCCCTCCACACTTCCCAATGTGGGGAGATGCACCCCCCACCCCCTAACTAAATATACTAATTCCAAGATTGCACTACAGTGGGGAAAAGGGCAAATTCCCAATGATGGCCAAGCACTTTTTTCCCTGAGGAAAATTTTCACTTAAATGAATGTTTGATAGATTACGTCTCCGATGAATAGGGCTTGACAAAAAGATATTTGACAAATAGGTTTTTCAAAAAAGTGAAGTAGACCCATTAATATGTATCTTTAAAGGCTGTGCTAAGGTGAAACTAGTGTTTAAGAAACTGTTTTTGTATGGAGAGTCATACATCCACAAAATAACTAATTACCTTAGGCATAGAAAGTTGACATGATTTGCTGTCTTTGTATATTACAAATTCAACTAGACTACTAGTTGATAAAACAGCAATCTGATTAATTACTGCTTGTTATACTTAGTAACTGTTTTAGCAATGAATGCTACATTGTCCTACTATTCAGGCTAAGAATGTTTGGTAGAATATAGACTTGTTAGTAGCACTAATGCGAAATCTTGTGACATTGTAAGCAACATCAAAGTATGTCTTGGAATTGTGCGTTTATGAGGACACTTGGTGAACTGCACAACATGGTTGCTACTTGTTAATATGCCACCTTTTCAAGATTCAGTAAAGAGGTTGATCATAAAAAATACATAGACCTTTGCAGTGCTTTCCTTTTTAGAACTTGACACTACTCATTGTGGCACACCCTGTAAAGATAGGTGAAGACTGCCAGCCTAGCCAGATAGAATTTTGCAGATAATTCTGTCATTTGTAAATATAAACGTAAACCACAGTCTTGTTCTCTTAAATGTGAAAGATTGCATTGGATATTGAACTGCAAAAATGTAACAACAGAGCACTATGCCGTCAGAAAGCTAACTCAAGCATTTTATGACTGTCTTTGATGTTAAAATTCGGAACCGATATGTCTAGAGGGAGGCATCCTGCCTATTGTTTTAAAACCAGAGTTAATGGCTAGAATTTGCATGCATACATTTCCTTTATTGCTCTGATTTCTGACCAGGTGTAAAGAATGTAAATGTAGTTTCTGTTAGCCTGTGATACCAGAGAAGTGTGAAGAATGTCATGTGAAGCAGCTCTGTGTCATCAATTTAAGGAGAGAGAACCAGAGAGCTCAGATAATTTGTCCTGAGGACATCCAACATCACCAGCACTATCTTGCTCTTTATGTAAGTTTATTTAGAACTGTGTTTTCTTTTAGAAATAGCTAAGAATTAGGAAGAAGTGTTTTTCTGTGGTCAGAACTTTTATACGGTATTATTTTAAGCATTTTTCTGTGATCTCTGAACTCTTAAATAGCACTGTGTAGTAAGAAGTATTGTCATGTGTTTTTATTATTTATTATTAACTATTTTTAAACCTTTCAGCTGTGGCTGTTTTGTGTAGAGATAATTTATGCTCTTTAAGCTCTAAGAGTACATTGCATGTATATAGTGATGCTGTACCAAATCACTTCAAATAAGTCTTGACTGTTAGGTCACACTTACCATTTGGATAATAGTATTGCACAGTAATAATTGGACACCCTTTTAAGGGCCTTTGAGTAGCTGATACATATTAGTGGGTGGTGGCAGCTAGTACTACCTTTTAGACTGGGCAAAAAAAGGGCACAGCTGGGGAAATTGTGCCAGCCTTCCACAGGAGTATCTGTGTGGTTGTATCTAACTCTTATCTCAAAGTGTGTGTGTGTGTGTGTGTGTGTGTGTGTGTGTGTGTGTGTGTGTGTGTGTGTGTGTGTGTGTGTGTCAGCTACTTGGACAGGGACACAAAGCACTTACTGGACAGAGAGGGTGCTGGATGTTTTAGCTTGCCCACTAGGATGAGATCTGGATCCTATAGCTGTGCCAGTGGGGAGTCTTATTGGGGACCTGGAGAGAAAGATAGAAACCATCCCCAGACTGACTGTGATCTCTGTGTGATCTTAAGGGAAATTGTACTTTACTGCATGGCTATTTATTATCCTTTCCCTATATGGATGCCCCTCACTGGTGTTAGTGGTGGGGATTGAGGCTCCTTAATTGCTGGGCCAATGCAGCGGTGTCACATATTAATTAGGCTCCTTGATTGCTGGGCCAGTGCATGGGTGTCACATATTAATTGGTGGCAGTGGTGGGATTGAGGCTCCTTGATTGTTGGGTCAGTGCACGAGCATCACATATTAATTGGCAGTGGTGGGATCTCCACACCACATATTAATAGGTTGGCAAATACTAATTGGCTTGTAGTGATGTGGGTAGAGTGAATTCCTGTAGCTTGTGTACAGTGATCACTGAAGGTGTTTTTGTACTCTAAATCAGCCATGCACTGAATACTCAGAGTTCAGATCACAAATGTTTTATTTCTTTTGTTAGTTTAGTTAGTCAGGGAGAGCAGACAGTATGTCAGCAGAAGAGTACAGAAAGCTGATAAGGAACCAGCTGGCTGAGATGTGCCAGGCTAGGGGACTGGTGCATAGAAACCTGACTAAGGCAGACATGATTGCAGCTTTGGTCACAGCTGCATCAGAAAACAGCAACCAGGAGGATGATCAGACTGGCAGTGGAGATGTACCACTCTCAGTGAATGGACAGCTCAACCTTTCTGCAGATGACTTAAAAATCCATCTGGATCTAAAGAGACATGAGTTGGAGGCCAGGCATTTGGAAATAGAAGCAGCAGAGAGACTGAGATGCCCAGAGGCTGAGGAGAATGAGAAACCGCTACACTTGGAGGCTGAGGAAAAGGAGAGGCAGAGGCAGCATGAGAGGGAGATGTTGACTCTTCAGCAAAGTCATGGAGGTAATTGGGAAGGGAGTAATTGGACCCCAGAAGCACAAAAGGTCAGTAAATTTCTTCTGCACTTTAAAGAGGGGGATAATCTTGATAGTTTCATTCATATGTTTGAAAGGGTATGTAAAGAGTATGATGCTGACCAAAGGCTCTGGGTAGGGTTCCTGACCCCCTTACTCCATGGTAAAGCTGTAACTGTGTTGTCTAAAATGTCTGATATTGACTGTTTTAATTACACTGTTGTTAAGCATTGCTTGTTAGAATGTTTTAAGCTAACACCTGAAGCTTATAGGAAAACGTTTCATGAGCATAGATGTAAGGCAGATGAAAGTGTGTGTAATATGTTGCTGAACTGAGTACTTATTTTCATAGGTGGGTGAGTGGATGTCAGGTAACCACTTTTGAAGGGCTGGCAGACCTTTTGGTGAGGGAACAAGCCCTTAGCACTTTGCCTGAGGACATGAGGATCTGGTTAACTGATAGACAATGTGCTACTTCAGATGAGTTGGGGAAGAAGGGAGACCTATACCTAGCAAGCAGGGCATCCCTGCACAGGAAAGGGACTCCCAGTACTGCTCATGGGTCTAAAGGAACCCATGGTGGGCAGCACAGACTGCCCCAATAGAATCTGCCAGTAGCAGGGGAAGCTACTAGTCCAGCTACATGTCCAGGACCTAGGGTTAAATGTTTTGAATGCAATCAGTGGGGCCATGTGGCATACAGATGTCCACAGAGGCAAGGTGGGGAACAAAAGGTGAGAGAGCCAGTAAGTGGGAAAGACAAAATGCCAATAGTAGATTGTGTTGAGACAACAAGGGTACCAAACTACCATCCTACAGATGTCCTGATAGGGAAGGATGTGGACGAGGCAGTACCATGTGCTTATGCAGTTACATGCAGTGAGGCTAGGAGACAAGCATGTGGATCTGGTAGCCTGGGGGAGACACAGACAGACCGCATACTTGCAGCCAGGACTGGTGAGGTGGTTACTTCAGGGAGGAAGCTATGCTGTGGCAGTGAAACTGAATGTGAGCCACAGCTGCTTGTGGCTACTGATGTTCCTTTGGACAAAGTGATTGCAAAGGTAGAGGTGAGTAGTAGTACCCAGGCTGGCAGTGAGGCACCACTGTCAGAGGATGCCAGACTTCCTGTGGAAGGGAAGCTGGGAAGGGTTACAAAGATAGAGTTGAAACAGGCTCAGCTCTCAGACTCTACATTACAAAGCCTGAGACAGGTAGCTAGTGAGGGACCTGATTCTCAAGGGAATGGGGATTCTGTATACTGGGACAAAAGGTTACTGTATAGACAGTGGACTCCTGAAGGAAGGCTAAAAGGTGAGAGGGTACAGCAGTTGGTAATGCCTAGAGCCTACCATCTGGCACTTCTAGCCATACCTCATGATATTCCCTTTGCATGTCATATGGGCATACAATGTACAAAGAGATGTATTATGCAGAACTTCTATTGGCCTAGAATTTCCAGAGATGTAACAGGGTACTGCAGGACCTGTGAGCAGTGCCAAAGGGTAGGCAAGGAAGGAGACAAGTTGACAGCTCCTTTGATGCCTTTTCCTATGATTGAGGAGCCATTTCAGAGGGTAGCTATGGATATTGTGGGGCCCCTGCGTACCCCAAGTTCCACAGGGAAAAAGTATATCCTAGTAGTAGTAGATTATGCTACAAGATAACCTGAGGCAGTGGCTCTGTGTTTTATTGAGGCAGAAAAGGTGGCAAATACTATGTTAAAGATTTTCAACAAGGTAAGTTTCCCAAAAGAAATACTGACTGACAGAGATGCCAATTTCATGTCAGTCCTGCTGGCTTGTTTGTGGAAGTCCTGTGGGGTGAAGCACCTGAAGACCACCCCTACCATCCCCAAACTAATGGTCTTGTTGAGAGGTTAAACTCTACAATCAAGTTCATGCTACAGACATTTGCTGACCAGTTTAAGAGGGAGTGGGACAAATATTTGCCCCATCTATTGTTTGCTTATGGAGAGGTTCCCCAGGAATCCACAGGTTTTGCACCCTTTGAGTTGTTGTTGTATGGGCATAGGATGAGGGGACCTCTAGATTTAATTCGAGATGAGTGGGAAGGTGAGTGTGAACTTCACAAGGGGTCTGTTGTGGCATATGTCCTAAACCTCAGGACAAGACTCAGGGAACTCATGCGCTTGGCCCAGGAGAACCTGGCAGAAGCCCAACAACAGAAAAATGTGTGGTATGACTGGAATGCTTGAGCTAGAGAGTATGCTGTGGGGCAGCAGGTAATTGTTCTCATTCATGTTAGACGCAACAAGCTGCAAGCAGCTTTGGAGGGACCCTACAAGGTGGTAAGAAAGATAAGTGATGTTAACTACATGGTGGAACTGCTAGGCAGAAGGCAGGGGCACAAATTGTACCATGTTAACATGATGAAACCTTACCATGATAGGGAGGCCCTTGTGCTGAGCATTTGCAGGGAATTGCAGGAGGAGTCTGAGGGAGATCTGGTGACTGATCTCCTCAGTGAGGCTCAGACTGACACCTCAGTGGAAGAGGTAGCAATGTCCCAGCAGCTATCTCCTACCGAAGTTCGAGAAATCCGAGCAGTGTTACAGGAGTTTGGGGACATGTTCACTGGGAAACCAAGGTGCAGCCACCTGGTACAGCACCAGGTGGATACAGGACCCCAAAGGCCTATTAGGAAGGCCCCTTATAGGGTGCCTGAAGGAGGAGATACAGGAGATGTTGGAACTAGGGGTGATTCAAGAGTCCAACAGTCCCTGGGCCTCCCCAGTGGTGCTGGTGCTAAAGAAGGATGGTAGCACCAGGTTTTGTGTGGACTACAGGAAATTAAATAGTCACACAAAGTCAGATCCCTACCCCTTGCCTAAGACAGATGAGGCTGTAGAGCAGCTGGGTGGGACTAAGTATCATACAACCATTGATCTTACCAAGGGTTACTGGCAGGTGCGCTTGACTCCCAGTGCTAAAGAGAGGTCAGCCTTTGTGACTCCTTTTGGCTCGCATGAGTTCACAAAGATGCCCTTTGGGATGAAAAATGCCCTAGTGACTTTCTAGAGGCTGTTAGATCATATCCTAGCAGGAGCAGGAGGGTTTTCCCTTGCTTACCTAGATGATATTGAAATCTACAGCCATTCCTGGCAAAAGCACCTTCAACATATCAGGGAGGTGCTGGGCAGACTCCAGAGGGCAGGGTTGTCCATTAAGCCCAGAAAATGTCAGATGGGTATGGCAGAGGTCTCCAGCCTGGGACATAGAGTAGGGAGTGGTAAGATTAGGCCAGAACCTGCCAAAATAGAAGCCATTCAGGCATGGTCTGCAGCTGTTACCAAAAAGCAGGTGAGGGCATTCTTAGGGACAGCAGGGTACTACAGAAGGTTCGTCCACAGTTATAGTACCATAGCTGCTCCCCTCCCAGACCTGACAATGCAAAACAGGCCAGATAAGGTAATATGGACCCCAGCATGTGAGCAGGCATTCCAGAAGCTTATGGAAGCTTTGGGAGGACCCTCTGTGTTAGCCAGTCCAGATTACATCAAAGAATTTGTTGTGCAGGGTGATGCTTTGAACCATGGGGTGGGGGCAGTACTTAGCCAGATTTCTTCAGAGGGAGAAGAGCACCCAGTGGTTTAGCTTCAACCCAGGGAGGAATGCTATGTAGATGTAGAAAAGGAATGTCTAGCCATAGTGTGGGTACTGCAGAAACTTCAGCCTTATCTGTATGGAAGAAGGTTCATGGAAGAAAGTTCACTGTAGCGACAGATTACAACCCCTTAACATGGTTAAACAGAGCCAGCCAGCAAAATGACAAGTTGCTAAGATGGAGCCTGAGGTTGCAAGCATATGATATATCAGTGCAACATCGCAGTGGGATTAGCAATGCCAATGCAGATGGGCTCTCAAGACAGGAAATGGTAAGGTATACTTAGATAGACCTTACCCTCTCATGCAGCATTTCTCAAGGGTCACTAAACTAGCTTGAGTTCTTTGGGGGGGGTGTGTGAAGATAGTTGAAGGCTGCCAGCCTAGCCAGATAGAATTTTGTAGATAATTCTGTCATTTGTAAATATTAATGTAAGCCACAGGCTTGTTCTCTTAAATGTGAAAAGACTGCATTGGATATTGAACTACAAAAATGTAACAACAGTGCGCTCTGCTGTAAGAAAGCTAAGTCAAGCATTTTATGACTGTCTTTGATGTCAAAATTCTGAGCCAATATGTCTAGAGGGAGGCATCTTGCTTATTGTTTTAATACCAGAGTTAATGGCTAGAATTTTCATGCATAAATGTCCTTTATTGCTCTGGTTTCTGACCAGGTGTAAAGAATGTAAATGTAGTTTCTGTTAGCCTGGGAACACCAGAAAAGTGTGAAGAATGATGTCATGTGAAGCAGCTCTGTGTTATTAGTTTAAGAGACAGACTCAGAGAGCTCTGAGCATTTGTCTTGAGAACATCCAACATCACCAGCACTGTCTTGTTCTTTATGTAAATTTATTTAGAACTGTGTTTTCTCTTAGAAATAGCTAAGAATTAGGATGATTAGACTAAGTGTTTTCTGTGATGTCAGAACTTTTCTACAATATTATTTTAAATATTTATCTGTGATCTCTGAACTCTTGACTAGCACTGTGTAGTAAGAAGTATTGTCTTGTGTTTTTATTATTTATTATTAAATATTTTTAAACCTTTTAACTGTGGCTGTTTTGTGTAGAGATAATTTAAGCTCTAAGAGTACATTGTACATAGTGATGCTGTACCAAGTCACTCCAAATAAGTCTCGACTGTTAGGTTGTACTTACCATTTGGATAATAATATTGCAATGTAATAATTGGACACATTTTTAAGGGCCTTTGAGTAGCTGATAAATATTAGTGGGTGGTGGGAGCTAGTACTACCTTTTAGACTGGGCAGAAAACGGGCACAGCTGGAGAACCTCTGCCAGCCTTCCCCAGGAGTATCTGTGTGGTTGTATATAACTCATATCAAAGTGTGTGTGTGTCAGCTACTTGGGCAAGGACATGAAGCACTGGTTTTACCTTGCCCACTAGGCTGAGATCTGGACCCTATAGTTGTGCCAGTGGGGAGTCTGATTGGGGACCTGGAGAGAAAGGGAGAAACCAGCCCCAGACTGACTGTGATCTCTGTGTGCTCTTAAGGGAAACTGAACTTTATTGTGTGGGTATTTATTATCCTTTCCCTATATGGACGCCCCTCACTGGTGTTAGTGGTGAGGATTGAGGCTCCTTGATTGCTGGGCCAGTGCACGGGCGTCACACATCTAATAGTAGAAAAAAATCTTGGGATGTTTGTGTTGGACGTAGCAGTCACTTATGAAGCCTGGTTCATAATTAGAAAGTCTCCTTTTGGGAATTTGAATCATCCTCCTCCTCCAGTTCCTGCAGAACCTGAGCAGGTTCAGCAATAAATCACTTTGGCAGGAAGAAAGTAACAATCTCCATAACATTAAACCTCTTTTTTGGGCTTTGCCCTCATGATCAAAGCACACCGTCTGTGAATAAATCCTGACATGCCCACAATTTACCCACACAAAGTCATGGATTCTTGTTTAATCATTACAATCCAACTTCTTTGAAAATATTACAGTCCAGTTTATTTCTTGTTAGTCTGGCTTTCTATTTCTTTCAGTTTGTTTACAGTGTTTTTAAACTCATGTTTCATTCTTAACCTCCTCTATTTTCTCTGTCTTTCTTGTGCTTAATATTGACTCTTTTTTTACTTTTACTACGATTTTGATTAATTAGCAATATATTTACTCTTCACATTTTCAATCTTCAGCCTTAGTTTTAGAATATCGTATAGCATTGTTGTTCTTTGCTAGCGTATCTAATCATCTTATATAATATTTATTGCCACAATCACCATGGCTATATCTGAAGAAAGACGTTATATGTGTGTGTGTGTGTCTGTGTGTGTGTGTGTGTGTGTGTGTGTGTGTGTGTGTGTGTGTGTGTGTGTGTGTGTGTGTGTGTGTGTGTGTGTGTGTGTGTGTGTGTGTCTATGCATGCCGCAATTTAATCTCTATGGTACCTTGACACAAAGCTGATAAAATATTGGGTTTTATATAAGCAGTGCAGTATGAAAGAAGTTTAGGTTGAATCACATTACCTTTTTATAAATACTGAGCAAATACAACTTTAATAAGTAGATGAATTCATAGTTTATGAGGCACAGATCTTAAACCTTGTTGTATTTTGTAGTTAATATGAGCAAGCAGTTTGGTAAAAATTAATTACAAACTAATCTACAAATAAAATAAGAGTTATTTATAAATTACTATTATAAAAGTGGCATATAGAAAAAGGCTGGTTATACAATTGCACCTTCCACCAAGACAGTTTATTGCATAGCACTGTTATGCCTTACTATGCCTAGGGCACATCTGCAGGAAAGACCCAGAATGAAAACCTTGCATTGCTAAGACAGTATCAATGTATATTATTTTATTATAAAACCCACCCACCTCAATAAACACATTTTTAGGCGGTAGAAGGTATATACATGTCCATAGACAACTCAGATAGATGTGCATTGAATATGCAGACTACAAAACTCCACCAGTCAACATCTAGATTCCAGAACTGAACCTAAGGCCTAGAAGCTCCTTGCTGAAACACAGTTCACTATATACACTGCTGTAGAGATGCTGGTTCCACTAAGTGCAGCTCTGGAAAAGAGGAGACACTGTGGATCTAATATCACGTCACTAGTATGACAGTGATGTCATTTAATGTCAGTGGCATAATAAGGGTCTTTCTGTTTTTTTTTTTTTGGTAAGAATTCAATATGTAGTATGAATGTTTTCTTACACAACTGCCCATTATATTCAATTTATACTTAAACATCACAAATTTAAAATCGTTTTAATATGACATCTTCATTTATTTTATTACATACTGAGTTTCAGCTGTATTACTATGTGCGTATTGTATATATTGTGTGCATTGTTAAGCTGAATTTTAACAAGACTGCAGTTAGTTAGCTGCACAGATACATACCAGTAAAACTGGGGGACTCATTTTCCATGTTTGTACTGTTCTTTTCCTGATCATTTTCCTAAAATAAAATAATACTTTTATTAAGCACTTACTAAATATTAAGTATTCTAACAATCATAAAAAGTAAGATGCTGTTTTATAAGTTTGCTTATCACTTACTGGCATGCCGAGCAGTAGTGAATTTTTCTGACATTTGGTATGACAAACTTTATTTGAGTAGTTCCCATAAAATATTTTATTATAAAATAATTGATAACACAGTCATCTTTCTTAATGATTTTCTTGCCATTAGCTTTGCATAAATAGTTGCATATACATAAATCCCTTTATAATATGAATATAAAAAATGTGCAGACAAAGATAAGTTTATACAAGTTCTTGATTTGAAGTTGAGCCAAGAATAAAAAAACGAGAAAGCCATTGCGTTCTTCACTTGACATATATGAAAACATCCAGTATCCAGAAAACAGTTTGAGAGAAAATAAGTGATAAGAAGAAACACTACTAAAAATGGTGCCCTTCAATGTAAAAGACAAACTGAAAGACAGCTGCTTGGAACAGTGTTTTGTATTATGCGTCTGTTCAGTAAATTTGAGTCAGACTCAGATTTAAGATACACTCTAACATCTTACTAAATTGCAACTCAAAACATCATCTGTACTTTCTATGTTTATCCTTTGAATGACTGAAATGTGATCACTAGAAAAAATACTGAAAGATCTCAACTGATCTGGAGTGCAGCATGCCTAAAACCTAAATTAAGTGTTTTCCCAGGAGGAAAGACTACCTGCATCTCTTCATGTGGGGGCAAGCCCTGCCACACCCTGTAACTTACACTTACTTACTCTAAGTTCACAAAATGTTTGCGAAAAGACAGATTCTCCAAAAAAGTGCATAGCACTCTTGCACAAATAGTGATCCTGTATTGCTTACTTGCCAAGAATATGACTTATAAAAATGGTAACTAGGTGCATTAAGACAGTTAGGACCTGACCAATTTGATGGAAAACTAACTTGATCTAAACTACAAATGACTGAATCATATTTGGTTGAAAACTATGTTAGCCTGTAGAATATGACTGTTGGCTTGGGTTTGGAACATAGAACTTATGATGAAAATTAGAGCTGATCAGTGTTAGTTCTTGCTAATGTCCACTGTTATGCTATACCTCCGTATCAAGAAGTCTGTGAATGTGTGCAGCAGTAATTCAGTGTGTCAGGAGTATTTTGTTTTCTTCTTGGTTGTTTTACTGTGAAGTTAGTATATTTAATTTAGCGGGGGTGAGGTCCCCATGGGGTACAGGGGACTTCCCCTTGAAAAAGGCTATGCGATATTTTTTAGTGAAATGAGTTGTGACATTTTGTCATTTTCAATTAAATGTCTTTAGGTTAATGTGCCGCTGTTTATTTTTTATATTAAATGTGCTTTAGAGCAAATAAACCATAATTTTATCTATCTAACATACTCTCATTTGAACTCAACCATTCATATGCACATGCATGAAAACACTTGCATGACTCATAACACAGATATACTTAATAAATATATTCACATGCAAAACAAATGTGCACACAGACACACACACACACACACACACACACACACACACACACACACACACACACACACACACACACACACACACACACACACACACACACACACACACACACACTCACAAAGTCATAGACACTCTTCTACAGGGCCCTGCACCCCAAACTGCCCCTACAACCTTTACTTAAATATACTAACCCCATGCTCACTCATATATGAGGTAAGATTGCATAGCTCTTGTATAGGAATTCATCACTACAGGGCAGGAAACAACTCCCTTATGACCATCTGCACTCAGTACAGCATGTGGTTGCTTATGTTGCAACATTTGCGACAACCGCTGCAGCTGAATGCTTACATACTTGACCCCTAGTTTTGATCCATAAATCCATATCTCTGTTTATATCTCTTTCTCTAGACAGATAGATATTCCTATTAAACTTGAGATTGCCCAGCTACTGCATTTTGGACAAAACTTGATGGTTATAGCAAGTCAACTCATTCTCAGCATGTACTGGGACATGTTCTTTAGCCAGCCAATCTAACCCAGTTTTTAGCTTATTTATGCTTTAGTTATTACATATTGATAACTCACCTGTACCACAGATGAATAAATATCACCTTTAATCCCATGATGTAATCATTCTCATCATATTAACATATGTTTCTTTTACAGTATTTATGTTTGCTCATTGAATTAGTGAATTGTCCACTCAAAAGGTGAAGTATTATGCCAGGATTTGGTTTTAAATGGATGTAAAGGATATGAGCCATCTAGATAAAGTATCTTTTATCCATCATCCTGCTCCTTTATTTGGAAGCAGTTAGGTATGTCATGTCTTCAGGTCAATCCTTGCAAAAATATTACTCTAATTAGAAATATTTTGACACTGTGATAAACCCTTCATTGTTAACACTTGGCATGACCGATCTACGTATATATTTGTTTGGGTATCCAACTGACTGTTAATATTTTTACTTATTTTTCAGATGTGAATCTTGAATTAGTACAACAAACTCACATGTGGGCTAATCAGTGGGATTATCTTGTAAGAACATAGATACAAGTGATTTCAGCTGCAACAAACCACGGGAACAAACTAGGTATGGTCATATTGATAAGTAGATTGGTTAACATATTCTGTCTGCTGACTGCAAGGAATCAGGAAGATTTTTCAATTTTACATATAAATCTCTTTACCTTAACATATCAATCTTTTTCCTAAATGTATATGTCCCTTGTGCAGGTCAACTCTACTTACTTGGGCAAATTATTTTCCTTTAAAACAAGTGTCCTCATTAACATGTAGTAGTAACAGGAGACTGGAATTCTACCACTGATGAAATTAAGGACAAGAAATTAAGTACAAAAAATAATATAATGTTTCAAGGGCAATCATGGACACATAATATTTTTCAGACTAATAACCCCCTTATATCTACTTTATCTAAATCAGTCACAACTTTTTGGTCCCCAAACTATAAGTTATAATTCCTTATTGGCACCTTTCTTATCTATAGTTCTGCCTTCCCAGCAAGAAAATATTTTATGTTTTCAACAAGGTACTGAATACTTAGAAGTAACTCTTTCTTTAGACTTATCCTTTTGTTAAATTATTTGTTTTGAGAACAATTTGTCATTAAATCACTATTTTGTTTTACATTTTGCTATTGTAGAATAAGCACTTCAAATACTAGATTATTTTATTTTTGGGATTACCTATAGTTATAATAATATAGTCACATTATAGTCTTTCTTTAACAGAATTTTAAAGACATTTTATTTCTGAAGCCTATTTTTTAAAAACAATGAAGCAGTCTAAATTAAAGGACATAGCAATAAATTGAAACTTTTAGAATCAGATCTACAAATTAATTACAGTGCCGTGTTGAACAACAGATTAAGGATGAAGCTTCAAACTGAAATTAATGTCAAATACTCTTCACAACTATCTTAGGGTGAAGCTAAATTGACTGCAAATGTTTCAGCCTGGGTTTAAATCCCATCTGAATACTTAATACCCATTATTCGTGTCCAGAAACTCTCTCAAAGTTTACATTTGCAGTTTGTCAATGCTAACATTTCAGACAGAAATGCTATACCAGCAGACCTCTCAACCAATTGGGGACATGTTTCGACAGAATCAGGGACAAGTCAAGAAAAAATCAGGGACAATCAGGGACACTTTTAAAATATTAGTGCTATTAACTTGAAACATTGACAGAATCAGAGCATATGAATTAATACACTTTTTCTGAAGTAAAAAAAGTTTATAACTCTTAATTATTGTCATTATTCATTAAGTGTAATTCACCACCTTTCCTCCAAAAGTGACTAGTTTTAGGAGGGATTAAGAGGGACAGAGTTAAACTTTGAGTCAAAATCAGGGCTGAGGTATGTTACCAGACAGCTTACTCTAGCTTATGCAATATCCAGTTCTAAACTTAATAACTCTCTTGATTCTTCAAATTCCATCCAGCTTATAGTGAGACATATAATTATTTTTTTACCCCATCAAATAATGAGACCTGAAGAGTATTTTGATCACTAAAACTCCACAAATTTACAGACCTAGATGGATTTCCATCTTTTGTTACACAGAAACACTTGTTAAAACTCTGGTAAATGTTTTTAACAATCAATCAATCAATCACTTTATTTAAACAGAGCAATGTTTACAATTGCAAGCATAACAGTCTGTTACAATCACACAATTGACAAATATTATGCATACAGAGAAATGTTTTATATTAATCCTTGTAACCTGTATCCATGAGTTGGGATTTGCCTTAATGTACTTATCAAGGGTCCAAAATAAAGAACAAATACAAGTAGACAGAGAAGGCATCCTGCCTGGTGAGTGTTCATAAATTAAATACCAGAGAAAGTTTATTCTTTACACTTCTCCAGATTTCTCCAGCTGTACCCTCTTATAGCCAGTTGATATATTGTTTGAATTCATTTAACAAACCCTTTGGTATTAATAAAGGGTGTTTTTCTATATGGTGTCTTGCATTAATAAGCATTTTTAAATCAAATTATCATGAGTGGTTCTGAAAGATATGAATACAATTTGGTCTAAATCTATCAATAGGGAAATTATTTTGTACAACAGGGTGGTACAAAGTTTATAACTATGGCAAAAATGAATATTGAATAAAGTGAAAAGAGAGAATCTTCAACAAGTTTCAAAAAATAGCAATTATTGCCTGCTTCCAGGATGTGGGGGAAGGTAATCTGAATTAGGAACATACTTAGTCATGACTGCAAAATTATTCTAAAATATTTCTTCAGCCTCTAGATTCATTTCTATAGGCAAGCCACAAACATTAGGATCAGGTTATTCACTTTCACCAAATTCAGTTAACAGCTGTTATATTTCTCTAATGTAACTCCTTCAGTAAATAGTTTACATACATATGCATAAAAATATTTCAAGCATGAGCATGCTTTAATGTAATTTGATAGCCTATTCTTTGCATCAACTGCTCTTTCAGAGAGCCAGTTAGTACACGTCTCATTCCTACAGAATCATTTATATAGGTTGTCTGATGATTTGCTACTACTACTTTTTGATAACCACAAACATTCCAAGAGGTAGTTGTCTCTAAACGCCCTGTATACCTGAATAAGGTCTCATCTTAAATATCTAGATGAGACACTGTATGAGTTCAGATAGTTTAGTCTTTCAGAATAACTTAAATTTTCACATCCATGAATACTATTGGTATATTTCTACTGTACTCTTTCCAGTTTATTCATGCTTGTTTCTATATGGTTTCTATATTGTTATTCCAAGCTCATGTTTGGTTCTAGTGAAACTAATAGACAATGACTCCATCATTTCTGATTTTTCTAGACTTAATAAATCTTTTTATACAACGTATAGTTATATGATATGACTATTACTAACCAATTAATTGATATGATTAGAAAAACTCAAAGCTGGATCGACCCATATACCCAGGTCTTTAAATGAATTTACAGTTTTAATCACTGTGCTCTGTAGTAAATATTCATCTTTCAATTTATATCTCCCACATATCATACACTTAGTTTTTGATGAATTTATCAGCAAATGGAGTTTGCTTGGGATTGATTATGGTTGCCAAAACGTACATTTACATTTCAACTAATTCTTAATTTGTAAACGCTTGTATGATATCTGCTATATGTAACTATTTCATAAAATCTAGCAAAACATGTTAATACATATTAAGGAGTGACAGGTCTTGTATTTCATTAACCTCTCTGTCTATTGCTTGCTGTCTCAGCGTTAACTCCAGATATTTCTGATTATTTGGAGTAACCTCAAGGTTCCTTAGTTTAAGAGCTCTCTTAATAAGTTCAGCTTTACATATCGCATTTTTCATAGTTGCATCCTGTGTATCCTTAATTCTCCATTATTTTCCTTGTAGTTTTATATTGCACATTGATTATCTCTAATTATCTCAACTTGGTATTGTTCCATCTTGTTATCTACAACTTCAGCATTCCCAATATAAATTGCATTTGATACTTTGCAAATTCTGTCTGAATAGCATCCAGTGTTTCAGAAATGAAACCTCAACCTTAGCTGGTCTTTAAATGAGACCAATATGATAGTAAGGTTTGAAAACTCTAACTTGTATTTGTTCTTCCTAATGTTATTCTGCAGTGACTGTTAAATTGGAACTTATCTAGTATCCCAGCTAAATTCCAGCATATCAAGTGACAAAGGGACACTGGCAGGGAAGAAGCGGCTTGCGAGAGAATCCCCAATTGCGTGCACTGTCTCCCTTCCCATCCCTACAGAACCAGACCCCACATTGCTTTGAAGGACATCAGATCAAGTCAGGATTATTTATCATCTTGGAAGGTATTGTGGGTATCATTCTGGGTGAAGGTCAGTCTCTCCAGGGAGGTCAATCTTCGGTCGCACTCTATTCATGTCATCAGGGTCTATGTTGCTGCCTGGGCTATCAGGGAGGCACGTCTCAGGATGTTGTGTCATATTTGTACTTGCCGTGCAGTGACCAAAGAGACTTGGTATGTGGCAAGAGTGTGATTGTTGCCCATGCTTAGTGTGACCCTCTCCTCCAGGAGTCAACTTGTGACAAGTCCTTGGTGGTGTATTCTGTCTCATAGCCTGGTTCTGATCATGGAGTGTTGGTGTTGTGTTTTGTGTTTGGTGTGAGGCTTTGTCTTGTGGTTGTTGCTGTTTTGTGTGTTGCTGAGGGGTCGTGTTGACTTGTAAATTTTAGGTGTTTGGTTGCTTGATGTAGGATGTCTTGCTGTGGCTTGATTTTTTACTCAGAGCTCTGTATGTCTGTTTGTGTGTTTATGTGTTTGTGTAGTTGCCTTCTAGCATTAGCTGGTGCTGTTGTGTGTGTGTGTGTGAGCTTGCCCTCTTCCTGTCTTGTCTTGCCAGTCTGGTGAGTTGAGCTTTGTGGGGTTTGTGAGAGAAGCTAGAGGTCTGTCTCTCGCTATTTGTGTTATGTGGGAGGAGGAGAGGGTTGTTGTTCGTGTACATCTGCATTGATTAACTTTGCTCCAATATAGATTCAGAGAATAGCATTGGAGAGAGATTGAGAGATTGACAACTGACCTTAATACATGCTAGAATAATAATGGACATCCTTAATAATTGGGGTGGGGATAGTGGGTGAAGTGATAATTTAGTGTGCTTTTTTATATATGCATATAATTAAGAGCAAAAACGGAGTAACTGAGTGCAATGTTTAGCAGTAACTAAATGCAAAAACGACAAACAGTAACTTCTTTCATGTTTCAACAAACAGTAGTACAGTATTAGAAATGTAAGCAACTAGTGATCCACTAGTGATCCAGAGAACAAGGTGGTGGAACAAGAAGCAGGGAAATTATAACACAAAAACAACAAGCAAGGCAACAAGCTATAGAAGAGCAAAGGGGATGTCTCAAGCTCAGTAGAGTACTAAACAAACAACTAATTCTGTAATTCTCTAGTCACAGTTCAAATATTCAGGCACTATAAACCAGAAACCAGAATTCTCCCTCCCTCCAGCAGCAGCAGCCAGCCTCTTAAGGCAAAATAAACCAGCAGCCTTCTTAATGTAAAATAAAATAACTGGCAATACCCTTAAAACCAACCAATACCCTTGGACACTGGGCTCTCAAAGGATTAAAGCCAACTTAGAAGGATGAAAGCTACTGCCACCACAACCACAGCACTAAAACAAACCACCACACATAACACAGTGCTTAATCCTCGCTTAATAAGCTAAGCTACACTTTAATCAGCTGATTAAAACAAGTTACAACCAAACAATTGAAAATACATAAGAAAACTCTTTAGAGTTAGAGTTCAATTAACAAAGTGATCCAAGTTACACAAACAACAGCAGGCAGCAATCAACCAGAGTCCATAGCAGCAGTTACAAACAGAACTTGATGAGCATGCATGCACTAGAATATGCACAGAAAGAGCCAGAACCAGAAATTCTAGCCCAGAAAACAGGGCCTCAGCAGTGCAGACCACAGACAGACCCCAACCTAAACTTAATGTAAAAAGCTCAAAATGAAAAGCTTAAAATTTAAAAGCTCAAGGAATTACAGCAGACAGACAGCCTCAGTCAGCAGTTCCACACCCAGAAGGATCTAGAAGGATGTGTTCTGCCACAGCAACCAAGCAGCTGCAAACCATAAACCAGTGCAGTGCAAAAACAAACTGTCGGCCCAAGTGTTTAAACCAAAAAGCTGTGTCGCAAGCCAAAATAATATACACAATTATTTTTAGATGATGCAAAAAAAAAAAATGATGTAGTAAAAGAAACACAAGTACAGTAAAAGCAGATTTTTTTTTTTTTTTTTTTTTTTTTATCTGAACTGACTGAGATCAAAGAATCAAAAGAAACAAATTGAAACTAGAAAAAACTGAAAGAAAAAAAAAAAACAAGCTAGAAAACTTCCCTCAAACACCAAAGGGCTTGGGGGCTCAGAAGCCTACAAATAGTCTATACCACTTAACAGGAAAGGCAGGAAATAAGCTTAATTTATCCTGGTGCATTTTCAATTGTATAGGCATGTGACCTGAGGATACATTTGGGAAGGTGTCCATTCTGTCCATGAAATAAGTATTTTCATTTGCCAGTAATAATTAGTGAATTTTAGGATATATCATAAACCGCATGTTAGTAAGTATACATTGGTTGAGGCTATTTCTGTATCCTGTGTACATGTACTGCTCTCATTCCATACATGTGTTTATTTCCCTAGTAAAGTTGTACTATTTACTTTACAAGATGAATGCACTTCATCTGAAGCAAATACCATATTACAGTCTACTAACCATATTACTAGCTCCTAAGTTGACAATACAATCCCTAAGCAACTGTATCATCTTCATTTGAGATACTCCATATGACATATGTGTGTGTCTGTGTGTGTGTCTGTGTTTTGTGTTTGTGTGTGTGTGTGTGTGTGTGTGTGTGTGTGTGTGTGTGTGTGTGTGTGTGTGTCTGTGTTTTGTGTGTGTGTGTGTGTGTGTGTGTGTGTGTGTGTGTGTGTGTGTGTGTGTGTGTGTGTGTGTGTGTATAGATTTATATGTATGTCTTAACTAATGTATGTACCTTACTTGCCAACTTATTGTTTACTGTCACATAACTTCCCTCTCTACTAGCTGTTTATAACCACACTTCTTCTTGACTGGGTTAGAAAGACCATTCACATTCCAAGATATAAAAGAACACATACATACATGCTTGCATACATACTTTCCTAGGAAAAGTTCAGCCTCTGGCTATAATGCATCACAGATATTCACCTTCTCAATTTCTCAAGAAGCCAGTTTGGTGGCTTCTTGACATAATGTAGCAATTGTTTCATGTTCATTGACAACCATTTAATCCTTAAAGAAATAGATACAGCAAGCAAGAGATGTATATACACAATGTCACTGGAAGCAAAGCTCTTGTGCACAAGCATACAGAATAAAAATCAGGTTGTCAGAAACACACACATGCTGCACCCAGCACACATAGTATACACATCAAACATAGACCAACTTATGCTGAGATACTTAAATGGAATCATTCCAAACCCCAAAGACCTCTTGGAGACACTCCACCTGCAAATGTTATTGTCAGCATATCAAAAAACACTAAATAAAAGCAATATTTAACACTATATATACAGCAACTCCCAGTGCCATAAGGCAATCCAGGACTCCATTCAGTGATAAAGGGACTCCACTGTGTGATACACTGAAACCCACTCACCAGGCTAGACAAAGACAGGGAGAAAATAACAGTCAGTTGCTTATCAGTATCCAGTATATGACAAGTTATGCACATGCTCATTTCATTGTACCATGAGTGTGTGTCAGAATATGACTCTGTCACAGTCCATGTATATGTAAATGATCTGAGATATACCTCCCTAGACTATATGAAGAGAGACATTAAAGAGTTATCAGACTCTGTGTCATAGGCAGGTATGAGTCTACCTTCACAAAGAATGATGGCACAGTATGAACCAAAGATTACTAACTTTAATAATCAGCTTAGTTTCTGATGTCATTCTAAGAGAATAGAATATTTTTCAGCATGTAAGGATATCGTTAACAAACTATGCTGCTTTGCCAAGGATCGTCTTTACTTATCCCATCTAGGCTTTCAAATATTGGCTAAAACATTGTCTTCAGCAATACAACCTTTTTTTAGGCAATGACAAACTGACAAACCTTCCAGCATACCAAAATCAAGTCACAGGAATCTAAAGGTGCTACTACGCAATGCCTGGAGTTTAAACAAGAAGCTCCCCTCCTTCCAAGTTCTCCTCAACCTGGAGAATGCAGACATTTGTGCAGTTACTGAGACATGGTTTAAAGCAGCAGAAACTACTCAGGAAGTGCAAGGCTTCAGTGCCTTCCACAAATTTAGACCAGAAACTGCACATGCAGTGACTAAAGTGGAGGTGTCTTAATCTTCATCAATAAAAAACATACCTCTAGATTGGTTAAATAATGATGTCCTAGAGTACAGATTACCATAGACAAAGATCCAAACCATATCCTAGCAAGCTATAGGTCACCTCCTATGTCCTGAGAAACCCATACTCATACTTAAACTTAGTGGAGACATTCATCATTCAACTTAATATACTCATGTGGGACATTAATTACCCCTCTATAGACAGGGAATCATACAAGACCCCAAATGTACAGGTACAGAGATTCCTGGACTTTGTAAACACAACCTAGATCAGAGTGCATACAACCCACTAGAGGTATAAACATATCGGACCTTGTGCTCACAAATATGGAAAACGCTGCACCCCACACAGTGTCATGTCCTCTCTGGTAAGGTCAGATCACAAAGCAGTTTTCTTTGAAATAAAAATACGTTCTGCAATCCCAGTAAGCCATGTAACAGTTAGGAAATATTCCAAATCAAACTACCTTTTAATAAGAAATAAACTCTCTAAAGTGCAAGCCCCTCCAGTCCCAGTAACACAGCAGCCTATACGGAATTGTTCACAGAAATACTATACAGCCACATCAATGGTAGCATAAAGGCTCGTGCACCTACCAGTAATAAGCCCAAAATTAAGTTTTAAAAACAAACCAACTCAGTGGAATTTAAAATCAAACAGGTTGTACAACAAAAGAAAACAAATAATAACTAAAATTAGGTTTTGCAGCATCCGAAAAGATAAAAATTCTGTCATCAAACTAAATAGAGAACTAAGAGAGATAATTAAGTCCAAGAAAACCAGTTCTGAGGTAAAGATAGCTTCCCAGGCCAAGAACAACCATAAGGCCTTCTTTAGTTATGTCAAAGACCCCAAAGGTAGCACACAACAGTGTAACAAAATTCAAGATTTTCTTCACACAACAGTGTGCCAGACTAGTTGTAAATAGATCCACTTCCATGGAGCAGGGAGACATAGCAAATTACTGGGCGATGAATTCAGCTCCAACATTACCCCCTACTCACCTGCAGCCAACTCCCAGGAAATAACATTTAACATAATCCTTTCAACTGTCACTTGAGAGAGGTCCTAGCTGTACTCCCTAAGGCCAAGAACACAGCTTTGATTGGCCTGATAATATCTCAAGATGCTTCCTAAATAGTCTGAAATATCACCTATCATGCCTATTATAGCCTCTGAACAGGCTTTATGTCACATGAATGGATGACTGCAATGGTCACCTCTCTGCATAAGGGCAGATTATCAACAAATCCCAGAAACTACAGACCCATTATTCTTGACTAGTTTCATAGGGAAAGCCATGGAAAGAATTATCATGGAAATGATTAACTATCACATAGGAAACCTTCAGACACTGAACTCCCCAGTTTGGTTTCATCAAAAATAGGTCATGCCCACTAAACCTGGCTGACTTCTTTGAGAAAGTTGCCAACAGAATGGTGCATACTGCCTAGCTTAACTTGGCTAAGGCATTTGATACAATATCCCACACAGGCATTGTAAACAAACCATCTCCACAAAAAGGCTAGTCACTAGTGGAATCACTCAGGGCTCTTTCCTGGGTCCACTCCTCTTTGGCATCTACTTCTCAAGGCCATTGTCAAGGGCCTCTGGCTGGCAAAGCTTGCAGATTATTGCATACTAGGAGCAATCATAAAAATCCCCCAAGATACTCACATCTTACAGGAAGGTCTAACACAAATAAATGACTGATGCCAAAGCCATGGCTTAAAACTCAATGCCAAAAAATGCATAATAGTACATTTTGGGAAGTCAGCAACTCTGGGGAACTACTTAATCAATAAAACACTACTAAGAGTAGACCCAGTAGTCAGGGATTTGAGGACCTATGTAGATAGTAACCTGTCCTTCAACCAACATGTGTCTAAGGTAGTAAGACAGTCATTTTACATTGCTCACTTATAAGTAAGGGCATAGCATCTAGCTCCAGGAAGGTCACTGTGCCACTGTATTTGGCCCTCATCAGACCCATCACTTGAGTATAAAGCCCCCTTCAGTATGTACTTGACCAGACAAATGTAACAACTGGAACATCCACACAGGCTCCTTGCAAAAAGAATACATGGCATAAACACACTGTCCTACACAGACTGCCTCAAAGCGCTATCTCTATACTGTGATTCCTGAGAGATGATCTATACCTTGTATACAAAGCATACTTGGATCCCGCACTGGTTGACCTTTTGCATATCCACAGAGTGAACAGCCTCAGAACCATGAGATCTACGGACCTAAACTTTGCTTACAACATAAATAGGACATGTTGGAGGGATAGGTATGTATCTCAGAGAATTTACATTTTCTAGAATAGACTTCCCATCCATGTTAAGCAAAGTCCTTTCCTAGCACTATTCAAACATAAGTTGAACCAGTAGATGGATATGGAAAATTCACCCCAGTTCTAGCACCAATGTCTCTGATACACAGGAATAATCATTAAATCATGCCCCAGCTAATATAGACCCTTTAAAGTAACCTCTAAGGCACAATAATGCATGGGATACATATGGGTTGCATGGGTAGGCTTATAAATGCCATAGTGGTCATTAGCTTAGTATTCACCCATGAACTTATAATCAGACGAGGTCTGTCTATAACTGCTCTGTGAAGTGATGGCTGTCTATCAAGAAATGTAACTTGCCCTCTAGTTGTTTGCTCAGTATAAACAGTGTGACATTGCAGGACTAATGTACATTGTGTGAAATAAGTTGGAATGCTTTACTTTGACTACTGTATGTTTGTGCAAAAGCAAGTGAAACAAACTTAAAATATGTTAGTGTGTCCATGATTACTATTTCTTTACTTTTGCCACAATTAAACATGTCGGGTATATGCAATCAAAAGATGGGCTATAATTGCTGGATACAAGGGCTGCCTGTAGATTAAATGAATGACCCTGCTGTCACAATAAAGTTAAACAGTCATCAGTGTGGCTAAGTAGGACTAGTGTGCGTTTGTGAAAAGGATGTTAGAATACTTTACTGTAGACATTTATAAATCACAGTTAGACAGTCTAGGTATACATAGTCAAGTAGCTCCAACTGAAGGATACCAGAAACAATCCATGTTTTTTTAGGTTGAAATGTTCTGAAATAAGTAGTTTACTTTGTTATTGGTTTGTAAATTTTGTCTCCAATACTTGGAGAAATATTCAAAACTACACAAATTTAAAACAAACACGTGATTTTTTTATTATGTAATAAATATAATTTAAAACAATCTGGCAGGTGAATATGCATTTATCTAAAAGAAAATGTGCATTTAAGCTGATCCAAAACTATGTGGGAGCCCTTTGTTTTAAAACCATCCAGGTCAAAAATTACACTTAATCCACCATTGAGCAGCAGCAGCAGCATATATGAACTTAAAATTCAACTGCATTACCATGTTCAAGTGTAGTCCTTCCCACATTCTGAGAACTAGGCCTATTTCCCAACCTAAGGTTCAGTTATTTAACTTCCTAGACAGATCAAAGGATGCTGTCTGATGGTATGAGAAATAACAAACAGGAATTTATAACTGTAGATTTAGAAACAGCCTTAAAACCTTAGCATAATACTAGATGTTTCTGATTGTTATGACAGTAATAAGAGTGTAATATGACTACATGTTTATGGACCAGTTAAGGACTGCATTTTAATTGTGATGGAAGAATAACTTGGTTTGATTATGCATGTTTGATAGAGTATATACAGCGATATTTAGTGACAGCAAGGTCTGAGGCCATTTTCTATTTACTCACAGTTCTTATAGCATAGACTACTTTCATTAGTAGTATCATATCTAATCAGCTATCTCTGAGTAATAGACCAATTGTAATATTACTGATTATTTGAAAAGTTTTGCCAAATTTTCAAAACATAATTAAAAACTATGATTATAACTGAGAGCAAAAATACTTTGAATCATTGTCATACACAATGACAGTAAACAGTGCACTCTGCTTTTAAAATGCTAAAATAGATATAGATACCAAAGGTTCTTGCACTCAAATCCTTACTAACCTACAGTCATCTCTGCTATCTAAACTGGAAACCACATACAATAAAGTGACTAGATTCGCAGCTAACATGCCACCGAAATCTCACCACTGTCTTGCTCTTAAAACTTTTAATTGGCTAGACTTTTCCCAAGCACCTCTTATTTACTCAACTAATTAGAATCTACTCTGTCCTAAACAAACCATTCTCCTGCCCTAGCATATCCTCTATCAGTTATTTTCTCTACAACCCCCTATGTTCCCTTAGGAGCTCTGACCTAGGGCTCCTACAAGTCTACAAACTAAAAAAAAAAATCACTTGGACAAAACCTCTACAGCTACCTTCCAGCTCTAGCATGGAATAAGCTTCCTATGTCCCTTAGAAATATAACCCATACACATGTTTTCAAGACAGCCCTCAAAAATCACATAATTTCTGCCTGGAAATGCAACTGAAACCACCCCACTTAATATTTTCCCATCAGTTCTCCTTCCCTATCTTCTTACTCCCACCTCACGTTCCACCTCTTCCTCTCCCTATTACTTACTACCTATTTAATTTCTCTGCTTGGTACTATTTTTACTTCCCACTTCTCACCTGTGCCCCTGCCAGCCCTTACCCCTATACTATTTTTGATATGTCTTACTTCTCTCACTCCATGTTATCTTGTAGCATAATGGCTAACTCTTGATCCTAGACATATCTCCTCTTCCTTCTCTCTCTTTCTTCTTGCTAACCACTTCTTTACTTACTTCTTATCTTCTTCTGCCCTACTTACAGAGTTCTTTTTTAATTATGTTCTAAGTTACACTCCTGATAAAATTACTTTGTACTTCTTATGATACTTTTTCCCGAAACTATACTGTGCATTTTATCATTACCTAAGTTTGTAATTGAGAATTTATATATCTTATTACTATTTAAATTTTGTTATTTGGAGATTTTCTCCCCAGGCCGCTACTGAAAAAGGGTGTGAGCTCAGACGGACTAACCTGGTCAACAAATGTGAAATAAATAAACAAATAAAACTTTAAGGACATGGACTGTATAATGTTCTGAGTAAGCACTTTTGTGCATTGTGGCTTGAATAACTTCAAACATCCCCTTCATGGCAGAATTTCTTGTATAGCTTCCCAAATCTGGTCCCTTCATCATATTTCAGAATTCTTAGTAATTTTATTGTTTACGCTAGATACTTTCTTCAAGTTCTTTCTGAAATACTACGATAGTATTACAAACAGCACGGCATCTTTTAAGATAAGGATTCACATGAACTTAGTTTGTATTCTCTCTGTTCAGGCCTAGACATGCAGACACATTAAAGGAGGCTTATATCTTCATTCTATATTTCACATTTTACTTGCAGTTTCAACAGAAAGGAATGTTTCAGTGAAGTATACAAATGAGTTCACTGAAACAACCTTAAGGCAGAAGCACTAATAAGGATGAGATGTGCTAACAGAATGTGCAGAACATTTTTGTTACAAAAACAGATCAGAGGCAGGCACTTGCAATATCTTAGATAGATGGTTCAAGTCTCGGGAACCAAGGTTAAGGAGGCATGTAGAACTTGTAGGAAATTTACAGAGTTTTAGTATTATAACAGATACAATACTTAAAAAACAAAAGTCATTTCAGATACTCAGAAGACTGAGACAGAGGTTGTTCAAATGTCATCAGTCGGATATTCAGAAGTCAATTTAGAAGTCCAGAAACTACAGAAAACAATGGAGTTTGTCTTAGTTCTACTATTATAGAGGAAAATAATTTATTCTTCAGAGCTACAGACGTCTGATTATTCACTTTGCAATCTTCAGTTTCACTTTGGTTCAGTTAATTTGGAACAGAGTTGATAATATAACACTTGTTTGGATATTGGCTTACTATATCGACCTCAACTATATGTTGCTACTTTATAATAAACCACCTTTAAAAACTGGAAAATGAATAGACTTATTCTGAAAGGTACAAGAAGAATTGTCACAGCTACTAAAGATAAAGACATCTGGTTCAGATTTAACACATCTCTTGCAGTTCTATGCCATACTTTATATGATAGGATTTCTCTTAACAACCAGTTCCTGACTATATAATACTTGGGTATTGAAGACAAGGCTACCAGTACCATAAAGACAGCTGTATTTACACCAACTATGTCTTTTCTGAGCATGCATACCTGCCACAGGGGCTCACTATGAAGTATTTTTATTTGATTAAGTAGTTTAGATTCTCTATCCCAATTCACTTGACCTGCAAGTCTGTATTATGTATTCAATGTTTGTCTCATTGAAATTACATGTTAAGTAAGTCTGCATAATAAAGATATTAAATGTGAGCAATTTAGAAGGGGAATTAAACAGTCATGGTTACTCATTTTATATGAATTTAGTCAGAATCTGTCCCTTTGATTTTTTTTGTCCCATATCTTATATGCATACAGGATATAGTGCCGCATGTGTGTGTGTGTGTGTGTGTGTGTGTGTGTGTGTGTGTATATATATATATATATATATATATATATATATATATTTATTTATTTATTTATATTTATATAAATGGGTCTACCTGAAAAGATTGAAGACCTAGACACTCAAACAACAAATCATTGAGACCATAGCCACAAAATTCCATTTCATCAAACAGTCACAATAATGAAACCTGGAACATCAAATGGCAAACATTACCAGAAGTCTGATCTGCACTTAAAGGAACAGTTCTCCCTTTAACTACAACTTACAGGAAATCTGTATCAGGGGTCTTAAATGGAGATTGCGGTACAGTGAGGATCGGGAAATTTATCCTTTTCTCACGGCTGTGTGATCTTGGAGTTGGTATATATAATTTAGAGGGGGGTGTGGGGAGCCCCCTGCAAAAATTGCTGTTACAGATTTTCTGTTAGATGTAGTTAAAGGAAGAACTGTTCATTTAATTGTAGACCGGACTTCTGGTAATGTTTACCATTCAATGTTCCAGGTTTCATTATTGTGAGGGTTTGATGAACCAGAGTTTCACAGTTATAGTTTCATAGGTTCATAGGTAGGTACCAGGCTAACAGCCCAAGGGCCTAAGTAAGCCTAGCCAACAAGGTTCCTGGCTTACACCACCCAAGAAAGTTATTTTCCTGTGCCACTGTCGAGCAGAGACAAAGAAGTGATCCCCGGGGTGCATTCCCTATTTCCCATCCACTCATCAAGATTTTTCTTGAAGAGTGCTAATGAAGAACTTTAATTGACATAGATGGGTAGCCTGTTCCAGAGTATGGGAAGTCTCTGGGACAGGAATCTATCCTTCCAGCATGTCCTGTTTATTGTGGTGACAAGGTTTAGGTCCCTAGAGCATGTAGCTCAGAGGGATTGGGATTTCTTTAGGTGTAGCATGTCCAACAGCTCTGGGTTTGACATAGCTTTATATGTCAGGCAGAGATCACCTCGTAGTTGGCGGTATGCTATGGTGTAAAGCTAGAGTTTTTTGAGGTGGTCAGTGTAGGGCATTTGTTTGAGGCCAGTAATCCTCTTTGTGAGGTACTTCTGTGGTCTTTCCAGCTGCTGCAGATGTCTTGTGAGGTACATTCCAAAAGGGGCATTTTACTCTATAATGGGTCAAATGAGTGACGAGTAAAGGGGAACAATGACCTCTTTTTTCCTGGATGAGAACCCTTTTATGATGAGGTGTGCCACGTAGAAGGACTTCCTGACTACTGTAGCGATGTGGCTATCAAAGGAGAGACTACTGTCCACCTGGGTCCCAAGGTCTCTTATAACGCATTCGGTGTTATATAGATGTCTGCCTATGTGGTAGTTCATGGGTACAGAGTTTTTGCCAAAGGGGATGACATTGCACTTTTTGGCATTGAGCTTGAGGCCATGGCTCTGACACCAGGCATCTGTCTCAGCGAGGCCCTTCTGTAGGATGTTCACATCATTTGGGGACTTGACTATGGCTCCTAGTTTGCAGTCATCTGCAGACTTCATTAGCCAGAGGTCTTCTGTGTTAGCCTGTACTTCAGAGAAGTAGATACCAAATAGGAGAGGTCCTAGGATGAAACCCTGTGGTACTCCACTTGTCACTGCTTTGAGATCAGATTTGGAGTCTGCAACTTTTATAGTGTGGGTTCTGTCAGTGAGCCAGTTGGCAACCCATCTTGTGATGTAGGGGTTTATACCTAGTTTAGTGAGTTTAGCTATAATTCCAGAATGGGGGATGGTGTTGAAAGCCTTGGTGAGGTCAAGATAGGCTGTGTGAACCACCTTACCCTCATCTACGGCTTTGGTGACTGCCTCAAAGAAGTCAATCAGGTTCAGGAGGTATGATCTGCCTTTCACAAACCCGAACTGGGTGGGATCCAGAGTTTGGAGGTTACCAATGTCTTTGTTTACGAGTTCCATGATGATATGTTCCATGGCCTTGCAGACCAGGCTCATCAAGCTAATAGGTCAATAGCTCCCGGGATCAGTGGTGGCTCCCCCTTTGTGGAGTGGGATAACTGTTGCTGTGCGCCATTCAGTGGGCAAAAAGCCTGATGTGAGGCTATTATTGAACATGGTGCCTAAGTGGGGAGCCAGTTCGTTCTGAAGTTCATGTAAAACGCAGCCTGGGATGTTGTCCGGTCCCATGGATGCTGTGTTTTTGGCTTTAGAGAGTGCAGCTTTTACCTGTGTAGTTGTGATTACAGGGACTCTGCATTCTTTCTATCTGTATTTATTCCAGTTTGATTACCAGGGAAGTCCACTGGGTCAACATGGCCCATTTTCAGTGGAGGCCCGGGGGAGAAAAGCTCTGAAAATGCATAAAAAATATTACATACAGGATTTCAACACAATCAAGAATTTAGAAAGCATTAAACAGTTTGCAGAAATACGATTTCAAGGAATACAGGATAGTATGAGAGTACAATTCATACTGAAACTGAATATTTTTTTTTTTTACATTAAGTTATGGTTATTACATTAGCATAGTATAGCAGTATTTCTTAGAGATTCCTAAAATATAGTTAAGGTTGAAGGAAGGAGAAATAATGATAGCACTTTGAGTGAAAGTATTAGAGATAGAAATTAGTGCTCAATATTTACATGTTTTGTTGAGCAGGTATAGTTATGGGTGTAGAAGGATTGTGTAGTATTTACAAGTTTTGTTGAGCAAGTATACCTGTAGGAGTAGAAGGATTAGGTAGTATTTACCAGTTTTGGTGAGCAAATCTAGCTCTAGGGGTAGAAGTAGTAGAAGTAGTTAAGTAGAGGGATAAAGCTGCAGGAGATTGCAGGGAGAGATAGATATAGTTGTAGGAATATGTCTATAGGAGGAGGATAGGGTAAATGTATCAGAATGAGGAGACTCTTATACTAGAAGTGGTTCCAGATAAAGTAGGAAGGAGGCAGGGCCATTTCCGTTTAGTAGACAGGTGTTTGAAAAGTAGTGCCTTGAAATTTTCAGTGTTTGGGATGGTTCCTAGTGGTGAAGGAAGGGAGTTCCATTTGTTGCCAAGGGCATAGGAGAGAAGCAGCTGGCCGGCAGGATGTTTAGGTTTGTGGTTAGAAATTAAGTTCTGATGTTCAGATCTAAGGGCTCTGTTGGGAATATAAAGTGGAAGGATATTAGTTAGAGTGGGGCATTTAGTAGGATAAAATATGAGTGAGTGTGCTATGGAGAGTTGTAGGTAATCTAAGTGATTTGGTAGTTCTAGCCAGTTCAGGGATTGTAGGGGAGGCAGTGATGAGTGGAGTTTTTGGCTTTGGAGGCAAATTTAGCAATTTTATTGTAGCAGTTTTCTAGTTTAGAGGTGGTAGAGGAAGACAAGTTGATTAGGAGACGTGCACCATATAGTAAGGAAGGAAGGAGAAAAGTAGAGGCCAGAGTGTGCCTTGTGTTAGAGAGAAAGTGGTTGTTCCTATGCAACATACCTAGCTTTTGGTGTTTTTTTTTTATGTTTTGTTGTACATGTATATCGAACTTTAGTTGTTCATCAACAATTATGCTGAGGAGTTTAGCGGAATGGACGACTTCTATAGGTGTGTTTGTTTGGCTAAAGATTTTGAACTCACTTTTGTTGAAGGAGTAGTTCTTAGAGGGTGAGAATAGAAGAATTCTTGGTTTTGGTGCATCCAGTTTTCAGTTTTGGAGAAGGCAGTTTGCATTTTATACAGAAGTTCAGGGAGGTTTGAGGCAGAGCAGATCAGGGTAGAGTCATCTGCATATTGAATGATTTTGGTGCCGGGAATAGCAGTGTGGAAGTTGTTGATAAAGATGTTAAATGGCATAGGACCAAGGATGGATCCCTGTGGGACACCAGTGGGGTGGGTAAGAAGGAAGAGATGGTGTTTTTTCCATTTGACAGCGTGAGATCTTTCTGATAGGTAGCTGGAGAACCAGGAAAGAGTGTTTGGTGATATGTGAAGGTTAGAGAGATGGTAAAGAAGATGGTTGTGGGAGATAGTGTCAAAAGCCTTGGACAGATCAAGTAGAACAGTAGATACTAGCTGTTCTGAGTCTCTGGCTTTATTAACGGTATCTAAGAAAGAGATTAGAGCTGTGTTGGTGCTGTGGCCAGGGCGGAAGCCATGCTGGGTGGGTGTGAGGAGGTTATTTTGGTGTATTAATATGGGCCCTTTAGGGGGTGAGAGAGGGGGTAAAGTTAGCACTGAACCTATCTGCCAGGATGTTGGCAATATCAGTTGGTTCTGTAATTTTCATGCCTTTATGCTGTAACTCAGAGCAGATCTGGGTGTTGCCATTGAGATTCTTGATATAGCTATAGAATGCTTTGTGGTTGTCCTTGGAATTAGTGGCGATTTTGTTTTCGTAGCTAGCTTTGGAGGATCTTATAAGGGATCTCAGCTTCTATTTGAGGCTGACCAGGGAACTCCTCCACTCATGGGATTTTACTCTCTTTTGCAAAAGTTTCTTCCTTCTGTTGTACAGTTTGTTTATGGCAGTGGACCACCAGATTGGCTTCCTTTTTTGGAGGATAGCATCTTGGTTCTGTTTGGGATAGCACGATCCATGCACTTGTGTAAGTGCTTATAGAGTGCATTTGTGCAGGATTCAGCAGTTGTAACTGTATTGTCCATCTGCATGGGTGTCATGAAGTTCACTACTTCTGTCTTAAGAAGCATGAAGTTGGCTTTGGAGAAACTTTTTACTGTGGTTTCTTTAATGGCAGGTGGGGGCGGGATGTGGATATCAAGGGTGATTAGCTTATGGTCAGATCGGACCAACGAGGAGTTGACTTCAGGTGAAGAACACCGGTCACTCATGTTGGTAATGACTAGGTCTAGGATATTGTTGCCCCTGGTGGGGGTGTGGATAAGTTGATCCAGGGCATTGGAGTTTATGAATTCCAGAAAGCATTGAGCTAAGGAGTTGGTACACGAGTAGTTTTCCCAGTTAATGGTGGGGTAGTTGAAGTCGCCCATTATTAGGGTGTTTGGTTGAACCATAATATTTTCCAGTACATCAAGAAAAGAGGAGTGGGAATCCTGGGGCATGGTGAGGGATCTATAGCAAGCTACAATTTGGATTGCAGTTTTGCCCAGTGTTAGTTGCACTTGCATAATCTCGGATGCATTATGTTGAGCAACTAGCCTGGAGGTGTGGATATCCTTAATGAATATGGACACACCTCCACCTTTGGTGATTCGGTCCAGGTTACATGGCTGAAAAGTGTGGTATGAGTTATAGCCTGGTAGTGCAGGGGTGCTCTCTGGAGCCTTGAACCAGGTCTCAGTCACTGCACAGATATCGAGGTTCTCCATTTTAAGGAGTGCTTCGAGTGAGTGCATTTTGAGATTTAGACTTCTAGCATATGGTCTGAATTATTTGCTATTCAAGTACCTGGGTCTTCGATCCCATATATATATATATATATATATATATATATATATATATATATATATATATATATATAGAGAGAGAGAGAGAGGACACTATCATAAAATCAAAGTTCCAAAACTTCAAATCATTAAAGGTCGAACTTAAATGATCGAAGTCTTGGAACTTGGAAAAAAAATGCTCTAAGCGGGGGGGGGGGGCAATTCCCCCTGCACCCCTCACACTCACTGCTACTTAAATATACCAACTCTGAGATAGTACTACAGTGCAGAAAAGGAAAATCTTACCTTTCCATGCTATACGGCAATCTCTGTTATAAGATTCAAGGTTTTAAAACTTCGATCATTAGGGTTCGACTTTTAATTATTCAAAGTTTAAAAACTTTGATCTTATGATAAGGACCTATATATATATATATATATATATATATATATATATATATATATATATATATATAAGTAGAAACTCCAAGCCCAACCCGATGCAGGAACACAAAAACACTAACCCAAAAAGCTGAAGGAAACGTATAATCTCACTCTTGATAACCAAGTAGAAATCCACAATCGATAGAAAGTCACCAATATTAGTTTATTAGAACGTAAGCGCTTTCGCGGAAGATCCGCTTCATCAGACGTTATAACCAAGACAATTCAAAATACCATTTAAATAGGCACACATCACATCCTGTTAACAACGTCATAACCTGAACTCATTAATAATGCAATAATGACTTATGTAAAACATATTAAAAATGTTAAAAAATTTGCCATAATACACAACAGACAATATAGTGTACTAAAATAAAAAACTATTTCAAATAACTATTTTATAGATCTTGCCTTTAAAATTGGTCTAAGCGGCACACTTTCATTCAAACCATTGCCCCTGTGTGCCGCCAGATGAAATATCCACTTAATCTCTGACTCCTCTGTAGAGTTAACGATATCACCACCCCGGATACCTAGTACCTCTGCATGCAGGACCTGAAACAAAAACGCATGATGCTGGCCAAAGGACAGCATATGCTTGGCAATTGCACTGTATGGTTCACCCCTCGAAAAACAATAGAGGTGATCCCTAATGCGCTCACGGAGCGACCTATTTGTTTTCCCCACGTAGAAACAGAAACAGATCTGACAGTGGGCAACGTAAACTACATTCCTGGTGTTACAGTCAGATCTGTTCCTAAGTTCCCATAGTTTGCCATCATTGGGGTTTCTAAAGAACCTAGATGTATCTATATTGATACATTGCGCACAAGAATCACACCGCTTGGTCCCTAAATCCCAAGCTGGAAGGGCATTATTTCTATTCAAGCAAAGGTCTGGAAAACAAAGCTGTTGTTTTAAGTTCTTAAGATTACTAAACACATATCTAGGGCAGTTACCAACTATATCCCTGGTGTCTGAATCTATCGTAAGGATATTCCAATTACTAACAATGGCTTGTTGAATAGCTGGTGTATTCCTACCAAGTGGTAATACCAATGGTAGCTGTTTACTTCTATCAACAGCCCTCAATGTATTTGTACCCCTGTTCGAATAATAGGACTTACCTCTTGTATGTCTCAACAACGAAACCTCATTACATACATTATTCACTTCAACAGAGGAATATCCTCTGTTGACAAAACTAGCCTTCAATCCATCCAATTCATACTGGAATTGTACATCATTTGAACATAAACGAGAAACTCTAAGGGCCTGACCCTTGATGATGTTTCGAAAAATTCTCGGATCATGCATGCTATCTGGTGACAAAAAAGAAGCCTGATAGCAGAACTTCCTAAATACCTTAGTTTGAAAACCATCATCTAACCTGGAGACAGTGGTGTCTAAATAACTGACAGATTCAGTGGAGTTTTCCATCGTAAATTTCAGAAAGCCTCAGAGGCCATTCAACTGTTCAAAAAATGAACTCAAAGAGGCACCAGTGCCACGCCATAGGAGAAAGAGGTCGTCGACAAAACGTCTATAAAAGACTATGCTGGAATTAGTCAACATGACCTCCCTCTCCCATGCCACCATAACAAGATTGGCATAAGAATTGGCACAACTGGTGCCCATGGCCACTCCAGTGGTTTGCCTGTATACTTTATCCATGAAAACAAAAACATTGTTCTCAAGGACGGTCTCAAGGAGAAGACTAAGAAAATCCACTTCAGAATTGGGCACAAACTCAGATAGCAAAGTTTTAACCATTTGTACCCCAGCATCATTAGGTATGCATGTAAAAAGTGAGACAACATCCAGTGTAACAAGTCGTATACCTTCTACATCATTGAGATCAGTCATACACTGATACAGATCACCTAAAAATTGCCCTGTGTCTTTAAGCACATAGGGAAAATGTGACAAAACCAACTTGAGTTTTTGATCCAGGTAAACCGAAATGGGCTCAGTGAGCCATCCAGCACCCGCTACTATAGGCCTGAACTCCCTGCTACTTAAATATACCAACTCTGAGATAGTACTACAGTGCAGAAAAGGGAAATCTTACCTTTCCATGCTATACGGCAATCTCCGTTATAAGATTCAAGGTTTTAAAACTTCGATCATTAGGGTTCGACTTTTAATTATTCAAAGTTTAAAAACTTCGATCTTATGATAGGGACCCATATAGATATATATATATATATATATATATATATATATATATATATATATATATATATATGTGTGTGTGTGTGTGTGTGTGTGTGTGTGTGTGTGTGTGTGTTCTTTGTATTGGTGTCTTTAAAAATGCATTTTTTGTAAGCTAGCTTCTTTAATGAAGACAGGTGTTGTTAACAATCCTGCATTGATTTAGTATTTTCAAATCACATAATCTGATGACCCAATATATTCTCATTGCATTCTATTGTATTAGCTTACCTTCATTTATATAATTTTCCACCATTTTGTTCTTGGGTTTATTGTAGATAGGTGGTATGTGCATCTGATTGTTCAAGATAATGTGGGGATTGCTAGTTACTGTTTGGAAGAGTTTGAATTCTTTCAGTAACTGTAATTCTAACATAAATTTGTTGGTATCCTTCAACAGCTTTTGAAAAGGCAAAGACATTTTATTTATTTTTATCCAGTATGAATCTAAGAAGAGGATTTCCTTTGCTTTAACTTTGACCTTCTTACCCAGTCAGTGGTGCAGGTAATAATCTAAGCTAAAAACAGTGTAGGTAATCAGTTGAGGTGCCAACGAAACACTACACTACTTGCTCCCTTAGTGCTACTAATTATATTCAACTGCTTGCAGAATATTTCGCAGCCAAGGTCTTTAAGATGCTGCTCACACAGTGAGTAAAGTATGATAGATTTACTCAGTATCTAAAGTGGTATCAATTTTTGTAGAGGCTCAGCATATTCTCCTACCTTAAGATTTACTAATCTGTTAATAGCGAAATATAGTTTAACATCTACCTGTTTAGATATTCTTTATATCAGGGAAATGCTGACTTCTGCAAACTGTACTTTTGCCCTTTGTATTTCAAAAAAAAATATTATCTTGTTAATTTATTGGAATACTGAGTTAACGATCTGAGTTATTATATTGTTGATAATGAAGAATAGTCTTGGGGATACATTCATTTTAATAATCAAGACTCTGAACAACATTATAGTTTAATTTTGACCATTTTAATAAAACCTTCTTTATTTATACCAAAATATTTGAAATACTAAAAGCTACAAATGGGTTATGTTCTGGAATATACATAAAATCTAAATATATAAGGATTGTCTAGGAGATTGTAATGATTTCTGATTTTCCCACAAGCAGTTTGGATTTATCCCCCAAGATATACTGCCGTAATTTGTCAATATTTAATAATTAATAATTGACATTCTCAGTGCACTTGTATGTTACATTGCAAAGTGGTTTCTAAACTGTATATTGGTTTTCCATATATAGTAGGATACCATCAGTGAATGATGTGACTTTAGGTTCTGTGACTTGGTATCTGATGACCAATGACTCTACTGAGTTAATATTCTTGAATACAGTAGAAGAGAGGATTAGGAATAGGCTGAGTAGGTAAGGTGACTATGGGCAACCATGTCTTCATCTTGCACAGATTTTTCTGGAGGCAGAAAGCATGCCATTTACCTTTAAGTCTCATTCATGCGATTTTGTACACATTTGTTACAGACTGGATAAATAGATTTGGAAATTTAAATGACTTCAACAGCTGCAGACTTTGCAGCATTTGAATTCTAGCAAAGGCATTTGATGCAGCTAGGGCCATAATGGTTTATTTGTTATATGTTTATTATTATGTGTTAATAGTTATAACATGATGTTTCTGTCTTGATTCAACCAATTGTTCCTAAAATGTGCTTGAAACTATGACATTAAGTGCATTGTATGGTCTTTCACATGCTTAGTTGTTATCAAAGTTATTGTTTTCATGTCAATATTGATCATTTAGATCAATCTGTAGTTTTAATGACATTTAGGACTGCACATGATTTAAGGATGAAGACTGTATTTGACTAGTTTATGTACAAATCATATATTCCATTTTTCCCTACGTTACTATATCATGTTACTAATATTGGGTTATAGTACCCCTGAAGATTTTATAGAAGGGTGATGTAAATCCATCAACATCAGGCACTCTTAATGATGTAAGATTTCCAGTATTACATCAGACTTCTTCTGTTCTTTTTCTACCCAATTGGTCTTTACTTTCTTCTGTTTTTGACATTGACCAGATATTTTGTTATCAAGTCACTAAATGCATTAGAATTCATATCTGACTAGATGCCAGTGCATGTTTTAATATACAAAGTTAAAACTAAGCATAGTTCTTTATGCATTTGTTCCTTATTGCTTATTTGTAAGACTAATATTTAAGCATATGTAATAAACAGTTTGGGGCATGTTAGCTATATCACAGATATCTGCTTCATGAATTCTTAACAAGTTTCTCAGTGTTATTCTGCTGTCCGTGGAAAATCCTATCTGGATCCTCAGGAAAGCAGAAGATATAGTCATCACTATGCATGGTGTCTATGACATTTCATGCTTTCCTGAGATACTGAGAGCAATGGACTGTAACCATGTGGCAGTAAAGACCTTACCTGGCCCAGAATCACAGAGGTACATGAACAGGAAAGGCTACCATTTTTTGAAATGCTAGGTAGTGTGCAATGACAGGGAATTATTACCAATGTTTGTATGAAACATGTCTCACTTGCATTGCTGCTTCCATCTAGGTGACTTCATCCACTGCCATCTGGGTAGTAAGTTTACATAATTCCCATAATTGCACATGCCTCACCTGTACTGCAGCTTCCATCTAGATGACTTTATCCATTGTCATCTGGATAGTAAGTGAAGGATTAGTGCGCAGAAAAAAATATACTGCTTTAGTATGTCTGCTTATATTCACTAACCCTTGCAAAAATATTTGTTGTGTGCTGCATATAATACTAGATATCTTCTGAAACCATGGCTCATGATACCTGCACATAATTCTGAAAGTGTCACAACTCTGCAATATTGGAGTGCACATACTAAGGCAAGAAATGTAATAAAATGTATAATTTGTCTTTTGAAGACATGCTTCTGTCTAGACACATCACCTGGGGCAACTACAATACTCCCCTGATATAGCCTGGCTGTCAACACAAACTAGATGAGAGAAACATCACTTGAGCCATAGGAAAGGACCTTGTGTAGAACTGAATGCTGCTGTGGCAGTCATATCCTTCTGTGAATTGGGTGCATCATGACCTTCACCTCCTATCCCTCTACTAGTATTGCATGGCAGGATTTAAGCCTTCCTATGATAGGTACAATGTGCTACTACCAGAATGTGACTTGGATGGAGTCTACTGGTGGCGGGGATCCTACAGGTAGAAATAGGTTCTCATTGATGCCAGTGACAAGGAGTTGCAGGGCATCTCATACTGCTGCTAAGTGTGCATTCACAAATGGTCAGTATATACAACCATCTCAGTTATGTACCCTACTCCAACCATAGATAACACTGCCAGTTTGAGCACTGATAACAACACTTGCAATCTTTCAGAAGAAAGTGCTCATTGCAATGGTGTGTTCCAATAAAGCCTTCATAAAAAAAAAAAAAAAAAACAGTTGTTTCTTGATTATAGAACATCATGTCCACATGGAGATCATAGCAGTGCTAGGTAACATCCTCCTAAATGTCAGTGCAACACACTAGTCAGCTTCAGACTGTGTAGCAAAGTCTGTACCTAGGTGATGTTTCAGCGTATGTGTTAATTTATCCCCAGGGCTAGCCACATGCCAGACGTCGATTGTTACTTGTGATGGCATTGGGCTTCTTTGGGAGGTTAAGTATAGTGGGTATACCCACATCTGAAGCACTGAAATTATCTGCTGCAGCAGTCAAAAGACATATACTGGTAGAGCTAACAGCGATGGAAGGTTCTTCCATTCTTGGGATGATGAGCACTCTAGTGATATAGCCACTGGTTCATCTGCGGGTTCAGTTCTACATTCACAATATGATATGGGTGCACGCCCACCTAGGATGGAGATAGATAGTGCTGCTGTGTTCCCTTGCTTTGAATCCTGTCTATGCATATGGCATCACTGTCAGCTACTAAAGAAGCTGAAGCTAGTCCTTTGTCAGTGGCGCAAAAGATAGCACACTTGTCTTTGCTGCAGAAGACTGTGGGTGTTAGTCCCACATCAAGTAGATAATTGCTGACACTGCAGTGCAGCATAAGGAGGGGGGGGTTGTACTCCTGAGTGTGTTATCCTTTGGATGAGATGTTAAGCCAAGGTCCCATATGGTCAAGTTGGTGGTAGCTCAGTTGGATGGAAAAGATCCCATGGTACCTATCCAAAACACAATACAAAATCAGCACAAATGGATGGGTTCTTTAATAAGCATAAAATAAAACATTATTTGCACATTTGCAGAATATATATATTTACAGGTACATAGCTACACATTTCTATATGCCATCATCATTGTTATTCTTCCATAACTGATCCCCACTCCTTCGTCCACAACCCTAATCAAATGTTTTGCAATATATCAGCCAAAATCCATTTCCCATTAAACAAAATTTCATTCAGTCTTTCATTCCAAATAACTCATATTACATAAAAAAAATGTGTATTTATCCTTCTCACATAGTCTTTCTTTTTGTTTTCATAATATCCATACATAATCATATTCATATCTATATTGTTTATCATTAATATTCTCAAAAATATTTCTTCACACAACTTTTTCCAGAGTTTAAGCACTATTTTATATTTCAAAAAAGCATGCTATGTTGTCTCTTCCTCCTCAGAAAATAAATACACTCATCAAACTTTCTTTTTATATGGCAAATTCCCCTTTACTGGTAATATATCTATTATGAATCTCCACAGGAAATCATGACACTGTATAGTCTTAGTACACCACTTTGTCCTTACATGTCCTTTAACGTTTTTATCACTTTTTCTGGTAAATCTCATGGATTTACATAATAACATTGTTTCATCACATTTTATATCATTTCCTTCTATTCTTCTATATATCATCAACTTTCTTTTCCATGTTAGTACTGTTTTGATAATTTTTAATTTCTTCTTTATACACATCTATTTTCCTTTTTCTCATCATCACCCAAAATTGTTTGCACTTATATTTAAACATTTTCACTATTAATTTCTCTTTCTTTTCATTTATCTACTTTAGTACTCTGTACAAGTTTAAGGAAGCAGACTAAATAACTGAATTTAATTACCCAATCACCCTTCATATTCACTCATATACAGCACACCTCTTTTCATTGTGTTGAATCTTGAACCTCATATGAAAGGATTATATAAACATTTGACATATATGCTATCCTTCCCATTAAAACAGAATTCACTAGACAAACCTTTTTCATGAATGATAAGTTATAAGTCCTCCATATAAGACATATTTCTTTCATTTCTTTTATCAAACGCTCCAATTACCTCATAACTATATCATTTTCCAAGATGTTATCACTAACAAAGACACTTCATTCAAAGAAAAACGCATTATTCCAATTTCACATCGACCAACCCCTTACTTTTATATTTATTCAAGGTCAATCCTATTTAATTTAAATATCCATTCAGACAAATTAACACTCCATCATCTAACATCATCTGCAGATGTCAGTACCACTGGAATCACCACTTCCTTTCAAATCACATATCTAGCATTTTTCATTTTATAGGCTATTTCACTCACTTTCACATTCATCACTAAAGCAAACAATATCCCATTCATGGGACATCTTTATCTTATACCACAACCCCTGCATATTTCTTTACTTAGTCATCTATTTCCTAACACTATCACTCTATTATTTTCCTGTGCTGACATACACACTCTCCTAATTATATTATCTATTCCATACCTTTCCAAAACATTCTGCAAAGTATTGAGTCCTACTCTATCAGATGCCTTAACTAATATCACCTACCATAAGTTTCACATCTTCCCTTTTACTTATAATATCACACACAATTTCTCAAAGCACCAATAACAATTCCTGACATCCCTTCCCTTTTATACCATATATATACTTTCTTCCATAATATCCTTCATCCTTCCTTCCTTCTATCTTCTGTATTATTCTCATGAAATTGTATTTGATATGTCTCCAATTTTTATTTCATTCTTTTTATCCTTCTTCTGTATAAATTGTAATACCCCATTATATAACTCTTCATTAACGAACCTTTATTTCAACCATTCATTCAAAACATTTACAAAATATGGTCTTTGCCAATCCCTTAATTTCTTGTACTTTTCATACCCTATACCATCTTGACCTGATACTGAATCAACATTTACTTTCCTAAGTACTTTATCCAATTTACTAATAGTAATTTCATTTTCAAATTCTTCCTTAACTCAAGCTTGATTTTTTACCTTGCATTCTCTTTTTCTTTCTTTTTACTTTTATACACATTTTCTGCATGCTGTACTACAATATTCATAATTTGATTTTCTGATATTTTTTCTTCTCCTTTGACATGCATTCATTTCCCTCGTTATGCTATTATCCCCTTCACTATTTTAGCCAAATATGTAGACATCTCCTCCCTTCTCCCTTGTAAATATCTCTCCTTAAACAGTCTAATTTTTTCGTCCTTCATTGTTATGTGATCCCTGTATAACTGCAATGCTTCATGTATTCTCATATTTCTCATTTATTCTTGTTATTCATTGTCTCTTTTCTTTCGACCTCCATAAATATTCTGAAAGGATTTGAAAAACCTGCATCTACTGTATCACTATCTGATATACCCAAACCTTCTGATAGTACCAAATAATCAGTTTCAGATCCAATTTCCCCTCTTCTGTAAGACCATTGACTTTTATTCCACACAGCTAATTTACCACATTTTATCATTTCTTGTATTTTAACATCTTTCCCTTTCTTTCTACATTTTCTCCTTAAATCACAGTTAAAGCCCCATGCAATAATAATTTCATATTAACTACTACATACTCTAATATTTCAGTGAGGGGCTCTGCCTAACATGGACTGGGATTCTGTTCCAGAGTGTAGGGAGCCTCTGGATTATGAATCTGTCCCTCCAGCATGTCCTATTTATTTCTGTGTTGAGGTTTAAGTCACTTGTTCTTGTGGCTCTGATGGATTTGGATTTTCTGAGGTGGAGCATGTCCATTAATTCAGCATTGGACATGGCCTTGTACGTCAGGCACAGATCACCTCTGAGCAGGCGGTATGCGACTGAATAGAGCTGGAGTTTTTTCAGTCGGGCAGCATATGACATATGTTTAAGACCCTTTATCCTCTTGGTGAAGAACTTTTGGGGTCTTTCCAACTGCTGCAGGTGTCGGGTGAGATACATCCCAAATGGGGCATTGTACTCAATCATTGGCCTGATAAGAGAAGAGTACAGGGGCACAATGACCTCTCTTGATCTAAATGTGAAACCCTTCATGATAAGGTGGGCAATATAGAAGGTCTTCCTAACCACATTGGCAATGTGAGTGTCAAATGAGAGGTTACTGTCAACCTGGGTCCCTAGGTCCCTGATTACCTCTTCCGTACTTAATGGATTACCGCCTATGTGGTAATTTGTCGGTACCTTGTTTTTCCCAAAGGATATGACTATACATTTTTTGGCGTTCAGCTTAAGGCCATGGCTCTGGCACCAATTATCCATTTCTATGAGGCCTCTCTGAAGGATGTTTGTGTCCGCTGGAGTATCAATTATGGCGCCCAGTTTGCAGTCATCTGCGAACTTTGTCAGCCACAATCCTCCTATGTTTGCCTGTACCTCGGAAAAATAAATGCCGAACAAGAGGGGTCCCAGGACAGAGCTCTGTGGGACACCGCTTGTGACTGGCTTAGAGTCTGACATAGCTCCAGCAACTCTGACCCTGTGGCTTCTGTCCTTGAGCCAGTTTGCAACCCATCTTGTGACATATGGGTTTACATTTAAGCTGGTGAGTTTGTCTATGATGCCCGAGTGGGGTATTGTGTCAAAGGCTTTTGCAAGGTCAAGGTAGGCTGTGTGAACTGCCTTACCCTCATCAATGGCCTTAGTGACTGTTTCAAAAAAGTCGACCAAGTTCAAAAGGCAGGATCTGCCCTTGACAAAGCCAAATTGGGTAGGATCCAATGTCTGTAGGTCCCCAATGTCTTTGTTTATGAGTTCCATAATGATCCTCTCCATAGCTTTGCAGTCCAGGCTCGTCAAGCTTATGGGCGGTAATTTCAGGGTCCGTAGAAGCACCGCCTTTGTGAAGTGGGACCACTGTTGCCGTTCGCCACTCTTTGGGTACGTATCCTGTAGTAAGGCTAAGATTAAACAGCAGCCTTATGTGTGGGTTTAGTTCCTCTTGGAGTTCATGTAGCACACAGCCGGGACACCATCCGGTCCCATTGATGCTGTGTTTTTAGCTTTAGAGAGGCAGCTCTCACCTGGGCATCTGAGATGTTAGGGAGGCTACACTCTGCTGGGATAGTTATTTCTCCTTTTGGGGGAGGAGGAGAAATTTGCACTGAACCTGTCTGCCAGAATGTTGGCAATGTCAGTGGGTTCAGTGTATTTTGTGTCAATTTGGACTAACTCTGAGCATATCTGGGAGTTTCCACCCAGGTTTCTAACATAGCTAAAGAAGGCCTTGTGATTGTCTTTTGTGGCTTTTGTGATTTTTCTCTCAAAGTTGGCCTTGGATGATTTTATGAGTGATCGTAGTTTTTTGCTAGTACTGATCAGAGACGCCTTCCCTTTTAGGGATTTTGCTCTGTCATGTAGTAGCTTCCTCCTCCTGTTGTAAAGTTTGTTTATGGCTGGGGTCCACCAGACCAGGTGCCTGACTTTGGGAGAATGGGTCTTGGTTTTATTTGGGATTGCATGATCCATGCATTCTTGAAGGTTCCCATAGAAGGCATTTGCAAAGGATTCAGCAGTGTGGGTTGTGGTTTCCACTGGCCCAGGGGCCTTGAAGGATACCACTTCAGTCTTAAGAAGTGTGAAGTTTGCTTTTGAGAAGTTCTTCACTGTGGTCTTTTGTGCAGGGGGTGGGGACGGGATGTGGATTTCCAGTGAGATTAATTTATGGTCTGATCTTACCAAAGAGGATATACTTCGGTGTGGAGCATTTTGTCCCCATGTTTGTGATGATCAGGTCTAGTATATTGTCTCCTCTTGTGGGAATGGTGACTAGTTGTTCCATTGCATTTGAGTTTATGAATTCTAGGAACCTTTGGGCTAGGGTGTTGGGGCTTGAGTAATGTTCCCAGTCTATGTTTGGGTAGTTGAAGTCTCCCAAAATGATGGTATTTGGAGAGACATTCATACCCTCCAGTGTCTTCAGGAAGGCTGTGTGGGGTTCCTGAGTTTGAGAGGGTGGTCTGTAGCATGCTACAAACTGTAAGGCAGTTTTGCCTATGGTTAGTTGCACTTGGATAGTCTCCGATGCTTCGTGCGTTGCCACTAACCTGGAGGTGTGGGTATCTTTGATGAAAATGGATACTCCCCCTCCTTTTGTGGTTTGGTCCAAGTTTTGGGGCCAGAAAGCATGATATTAGGTAAAACCTGATAGAGCTGGGGTGCTCTCAGGAGCCTTGAACCAGGTTTCAGTCACTGCACAGACATCGATGTTCTCCATACTGAGGAGGGCTTCGAGGGCGTGCATCTTGAGGTTTAGACTTCTGGCATTGAGCAGCATTGCCCTTAGTTTTTTCCACTTGTGTTATCTAGGGAGGTAGGTTTGTCATTTGAGCCTTGCCTAAAAAAGGCACTATGGGGGTGGCAAGAGCCTTGTCCAATATCCGGAAGCCCAAGTCTGTTTAAACAGTAATGTCTTATTTTTTCTTCATTTCTTTTATGTATTTCCTTTCTCGTATCAGAATGCTTTTTGTATTCATCTCTAAATTCCCCAATAATTTGTTTACATTTTTCAATGCTTCACTTTCTCTTCCTTTCTTACATCATCCTACCATTGAAAAAACGCATTCAGACCAATTTGTATAAAAGTCCTTCATTGTTATGTGATCCCTGTATAACTGCAATGCTTCCTACGCTCCAAATGTATCTCATAATTTCTCATTTATTCTTGTTATTCATTGTCTCTTTCTTTCGTGACCTCCATAAATATTCTGAAAGGATTTGAAAAACCTGCATCTACTGTATCACTATCTGATATACCCAAACCTTCTGATAGTACCAAATAATCAGTTTCAGATCCAATTTCCCCTCTTCTGTAAGACCATTGACTTTTATTCCACACAGCTAATTTACCACATTTTATCATTTCTTGTATTTTAACATCTTTCCCTTTCTTTCTACATTTTCCCCTTAAATCACAATTAAAGCCCCATGCAATAATAATTTCATATTAACTACTACATACTCTAATATTTCATGAAGAAAGATGCTTACCTTCCTTACCATTTGTATATGTATATAATGCTATAATTCATAAACATATACTCTCCACTACACATCCACAGCAGTTAACCTTCTTAGTTGTACCAACATTACAGCCAATATTTTTACTGTTTTTTTACACAATAGACACTCTAGAACAACATTGACTTCATAAATTCCATATTATTTTTCACAACACAAATTTTCTGTTTGCAATCTTTCTTCACTTGTCAGGAATCTTATATCCTCTATAAAAATAATATATATGTCACATTTTTCACTCCATTCCAGTATCCCTTTCCTTCTTACAATATTACTAATAATTTTCACATTCCGTGAAACACTCTAAAATTGTTGCTTTTCCTCCCTTTTAAGTTTAAGTGAAGTATTTTAAACTTCAATTTTCTTATTTTCATTCCTTCCCCAATTGCATATTTTTATGAGTTTATGTACCGCTATTCCTTGATCCTCACAATCAGATTTTTCACTGTTAAAATTAACTGACACATATATAAAACTACTCTTTACCTTTCTCTTTAATCTTTGGTGATTTATTTTTAAATCTTCTCTTCCTCACCCTTCCCTTAGCACCTATAAAAGTTCTTTTTCTAACATCCTTTGTATTCCCTTCACAAACAACTGACTTAGCACTTTAAATTTCTTCTTAATTTTCAACATTCTCAGTATAGTTACTTTCAGCCTCCTGTAATATAACATTATTACTGACATCTTCTTTTATTACTTTATCTTCTTTTTCATTAACATCTTTTTCACTTTTGCCCTCATCCTCATTACTTTAAGACATTACAATACTTTCTTCATCATCCTGCTCAATATTATATTGTTTATTCTTTTTAAAATCAAACCAAAACTGCCCTTCACTTTTAAATATTCTAAATTCCTTTTTACACTTATTCATCATATGACCTTCCCCCAAAATTGACTGCCCCCCGGATTTACTAATCTCCCATGCAGGACTACTGTAGTCCTGCATGGAAGCAGCCACATAGGAGCAGGACGACAGTGTGCTTGCATATTAATGAAGGCATGCTGCCCGGCCTCCTAGGCATACACGGAGCATGTATGAGTGCAGGGGGTGTGTCTGAAAGCAAAGCACTCAGAATAAACATGCCCCTGCAAAGTAGAACAGCAGAAAGTGGACCTAAATGAGCAAGGCCATTCATAGGTGTCCACATATCCCCAACAACAGTCCCCCATGCGTACAACAGCAACAAGACATAAAGATGAAAAGAAGAAACCCCACCGTATTGTTGTCTAAAGCTTCAAGTACAGCTAACTGTAGGTGCGCGGGTATGCCCATTGCTCAGCCACAGAGAAAGCAGCCCAAAAGGCTGAAGAGGATAACAAGGACGATATATGCAAATGAAACATGTCAGCAATAGTGTAGTGAGCAGAGCATTCGCCTAATGAGCAGGCATTCCCAGTTCGAGTCCCAGCTCAGCACAGTCTATTTTACATAGCAAAGCATGGTATAAGCAATATTTGTAATGCAAAACCCACCAAATAACATAATTTTTATGAACAGGAGTACTGCAGGAAATGCACATGTGAAGAGTCAGTATCATAATGAATAAGCCAGCAGTAAGCAGGCATAAGCACAGATAAGCAGTAGCAAGCATATGTAAGCACTAGTAAGCATGTGCACGTGCATTTGCATGGGGCTAAGCACTGCCGACACAGATTAAGCAAAGGAGAAGCTAACTGGGTGTAAGACACTGTGATCAAAAGTAAGCAGTGATAAGCTCTGCGCAAACACACTTACAACCACTTGAAAGTGCCTTAAGCACACCGTGTCCAACAGCCGGTGTTCTGCCCAGCAACAAAATAAACAGCTTCTGCAAGGTCAGAACCCAAGACCATGCACACCATACACAAAACGATTTAACATTAAGCCATGCCAGATATGCAGAAATCGTATGTTGTCAGAAACATAACCCCAGCCCAGTCATGCAACAGTACAGAGAATGTATACCTACAGCTAGATGGACGTGTGTGTGCAAATATATCACTATCTAAATGGATACAACATATCTATAGATGTAGTCACATATATATGTGTATATGTATATATATATATATATATATATATATATATATATATATATATATATATATATATATATATATATATATATATATATATATATATTTCTATATATATATATATATATATATATATATATATATATACACACATATATATATATATATATATATATATATCTATAAACAGATAAACATGCAAAAAGCCAACAACACATATATATGTCAACATCTATATGTCCACATATACACATCAAGTGACATATATGTACGCAGATATGTGTCTCCATAGGTATATACGGACATAGTTAGAAATATGTAAGCAAATATATATACCCACAGAGGTATATATGGCCAGACATCTGTAGATACCAATGGTAGATGAACAGAAACATATATGTCCACATGCACCGTCAAAGGGCCTGAGAGGCCCCAAACAATATACGTCACATACGAATTTGCATACCCCCCACCCAGCCAACCACATCCACCCTGTAATACACTACCAAGCTCATTGTATTGTATGTCTGTCATTGAACTAGGGAATTAAATTAGCCCTCTGTTATGTTTCACATGTCAACATCAGAAACCCCTCTCCCCCACCCACCAGGTGTGCCGAGCAGTACAGGCTCATCCAACCCAGGCCATCCCCAACCCATACATGCATAACCCACAGTTCCGCTTCCCCCCATCTGCAGCACACATGCAGCCACCATCCCTACCATGATGGTGGTACCGGCCTGTAGCTACCACACCACCATACATTGCCCCCCCCCGGGACCCATTCCTTATGTTGTCTCGACTCAAGTATCCCAGGTCTGGCACACACCGTAGTCCATGCACATAGCCATGGGTATCTATGTAACTTTAGGTGTAGATGAAATTTGTATACCCAATGCTCGGGCTGTCCTGCATGGGATGAATGATTACCTGGTACTAACAATAGATTTCATGTGGGAATCTGTGTACACTAACGGATTTAGTTGTAGGTATCGCAAAGCATACATGGCACACAAGGATGGCCGGTATGCACATGAAACCCAGTACCCAGCAATAACAGGCAACATTACAGGATATGTTGCTAAATATGCAGAGGTATGTGTATGTATATATACCCATAACTACATGGAGGTATACCTCTCCCTCTCTGTAGTACAAATGTATACATACATAGACAGACATATATATAAATACCCACATATAGATATATAAATATGCAGACATCCATACATCCATATGTTGTTAGATATATATATATATATATATATATATATATATATATATATATATATATATATATATATATATATATATAAAGTATATATATATATATATATATATATATATATATATATATATATATATATATATATATATATATGTGTGTGTGTGTGTGTGTGTGCGTAAATATACACAAATATATAGCTAGGATATGATACAGCAGTTAAGAATTACATATGTTCACAGGCCATGCCAATGGGGGTGAGGGGCCCAATCAACAAACGTGTAACACATAGCATCAACCCCCCCCAGCTAGATAGGTGAAACATACAAACACACAATGAAAGTAAACAAACCACTGCTTCACAGACTACAGGCAGGATACTACCAGTGAGAGAGACCCGCCAAATCTAATCTTGAAGCAAAGACAAGAATGTCCCTAGTGGGACAACCCAAAAAGTCTATGGATATTTGGGTTTTCAGGCATTACACGGATGTCCAACAGCAGGGCATGCATGTTCTCGGACTACATGGTTAGGGAAGCCTGATGATCCATGGGGCAAGACAACATACGTGATGGGTCCAGAGAATTGGGGAGTGGGCAGTGTGTACTGGTGTGGCCAGACCTGACCTGCTCCCGGAGTAAGGAAGAGTGCCAAAGAGGAGGTGTGGGTGAGGAACTATGGGTATGTAATTATGGTCCTAGGCATGCGGGTGTTGGCTGGAGTGGTTCTATGTGGACCGCCCCAGGGATGTAAGCAATAGTGTGCATTGAGCAGACCCGGCACCTAACAAGCAGCCATGCCTGGTACGAGTCCCACAGCAGCTATGTCTAGTTTCCAGGGCAAAGGGCGGAATAACCAGATGTGTTGTTGCAAACCCACTAAATGACACCAAAGAACACATGGTCGCAACACCCCACTGTAGGCATGTAAGCTGAACTAATTGGCATCACAAGGTATTATTGCTGTCCTCACCCCCACCCAGGGGTGTGAATGTCCACACCTAGCCCCAAATGCAGGGTATATACACAGCTGTCGCTGTAGAAGAAATGGCCAGCTGTGGACCTTCCCTTTATCCATCCTGCACATCCCTGGACATGTCCCCTACTATCAGCCCCTCTGTGTGGTCCAATAACACCACTTACCTATTGACCCCTGTTTCATTCATAGTAATGTTCACAGTCACAAGTAGGTGACACCCTCCACACAACTATATTGGCAGAATCTGGAACCCCCAACCCAGGTGTATTATTGCAGCTGTCCCAGACTACACATGTAAATAACACATGAAGGGAAAACTCAAGCACACTTGGATCACCACCTGCTCGCCACCTGGCAAAGTCCACCACCCCCCAACTAACACTCCATACCCCTGCACCAACTACTGACACTGACACCTCCTGCCCTGCCTCACATACATACCCCAACACCCTGCAAACATGCACTACTGCTCCCCCACCAATCAGTTGAATGGCCTACTATGCAGTTAATATGTTCCACCCTCCACCTACCCGTCTACATCTTCACTATTCACATCTACTCTACAGCACAGGTATGGCATAACTAAACCTAACACAAATACCTGAGTGTAACCTATCCAGAACTGCTAAACTGGAATCCCACTTCACCTTACACTGACCTTCATGAACAGTCATACCCAGGGGCAGCTCGTGCTATAGGACTGCAGGACTGCAGCCCCCCCACCTGTAAAAAGAATAAAAGAAATTCCCCCCACTGTAGAAAATAAAAAATAAAATTAAAAAAAATTTTACAAGTAGTCCTGGAACTCCACGCATGCGAGCTTAGTTCCTGACTGCTGTGTTAGGCAGTCCAGAACTCCACGCACACATGCGTGCTTCATTCCTGAACTCCAGACTGCTCTGTTAGGCAGTCTGGATAGGGAAGGCAGGGAACTCTGTCCTGGCAGCCCAGAGGTCTGTGCGGTGATGACTGCACAGACTGGAAGAACACCAGACTGCATTGCTCACAGGCTGGAGGCTCCAGGCTACTTAGGTCTCACAGGGAGACCCAGAAAGCCTGTGCAGGCTGTTATGGAGGACAGGTGATTGGTGGGCTGCTGCAGAGGACAGAATCGTTGTGGGACTTAGCTGCCATGGAGGATCTGCAGTTCAGGTGTGTGTGCTGCAGAGGATAGTGGTGGGTAGAGAATAAGGCTTGAACCCTGTTCCTTGAGCCCAATTGACAAGAGCCTGAATTCCCTACCCACCACCATTTGTAAAACATTTGCATATTTTTGCCTCATATTTGTTCTGTTCTGTTCTTCATAAAATCTGTGGTTTCTGTAGTTGTGCTACTTAACACAGCCAGTGGTGCAGTGGTAGCATTGTTGCCTGACAGCTGCAGGTTGTCTGGTTTGATTCTTAGCTGGGGTTCCTTCTGTGTGGAGTCTGCATGTCCTCCCTGTGTTTGTGTGGGTTTGCTCTGGTGTCCTCAATGGATATTTGTCCCTATTTTTTGAACTGTATCCCCCATTATTGGCTTTGTCCAGGTTTCTCTAGTATCCAATCATACAATAACACTAAGGGATGCATTATTTTTCAAAAATTCCCAAGGTAAACACTGGAATCAACTCACAAAAAGAAATAACTAATCAAGACTCTCTCTCTCTGTTCAAAAAATTTCAAAAGAACAAAAAAAAACAATGGCTATGTCCTTTGCTATGTATCCCCGACTGAAAGTATGTCTCCTCATCTAATTTTTACCCATCCCCTTCCATCCCTAACTTACACTTTACTTTGTTGTCTATTTACATCTTAAACAATGCCTCCTATATGTCTAACCTCAGTATTATGTATTTATTTTTATTTTTAATTTGTTGACTCATCTTTATTAGTATTTAGATTTTTTTTGCAATTTTCTATTTTTTTTTTTTTATATTTTTATTCAAAATAATTTTTGTGATATATCATTGTTTGTTTTGCCTGTACTGGAGCTTTTCTCCCCGGGCCTCTACTGTAAATGGATATATATCCAGTTGGACAAGCCCGGTCAACAAATGAAAAATAAAATAAAATAAAATAAAATAAAAATAAATGTTTTGTGTCAAGGTTGAGAGCTATGGTGATAATTGAACTCACTGAATATGTTTGGAGGCTGTATTCCCCCATTATTGGCTTTGCTCAGGTGTTTTGTGCTAAGATGTTGACAGCTATAGTGAGAACTGAATTCACTAAATGGTAGTCATTTAAGTTTCAGTCTTCCCTTTTTTCATAAAACAGATGATTTGGTATAGTGGTATGTTGTTCTGACTGTTTTGCACAGGGTCCTGGGTTCAATACTTGGCAGTGAAATGTATGGTGGTAACACAGCATTTTATTCTAACAACTTTCCAACATTATACAAGCAATGTTTAAAATGTGTCCCTATTTTTTGGTCTTTTGCCCCTTCCTCAAATTTTGGATTTTTTCCAGATTTCTTGTGCTGCAAAGTTCAGAGATGCAGCTAAGTGTCAAGTAGATTTTACAAGAAGCTGAAAGCTGCAGGTGAACAAAAGTTTAGTGCTGCTTATGCCATGTCTGCATGTGTTGTTAATAGCACAATAGGTCGTATACTTGCTTTTGATGCAGAAGGCTGTGGGTTCTACTCCCACAGTAGATAGATGCATTGCTCAAACTGTACTGTATTGTAAAGGAGGTGGATGCTGCAGTCCTTTTTTGTGAAGATACCTAGTAACTATGAACCTGTTATCAGTTTGCCATCCATTCCCTATTGCAATATTACTAGCTTATCGTATTTTTAATGCAACTTAGGCAATTTATTCCTCAAGGGCAACAGGCACTTTATTTGTAGATGAAACAATGAAATATAATGTTGTTTGCTAGCAGCAACCTCTTCATTAGTTACAGATTTCTTTAATGTGGAATTATTTAGATGACTTTTACTTCTTCAGAGATTGTGCATATTTACTAATACTGGTGGACTGTAGAAGTTTGAGTAGACTTTTATGAAAGAAATGTTCTGAATTGGGCAGTTTTGTCGTTATTGGTTTATGCATTTTGTTTCATTGTTTACTGGAAAAATGTTCAAAACAAATTTAAAATGCCCTCTAACAACTGTACTATATTGTACAAGGAATATAATTTAATAGAATCAGGAAGGTGTATCAAAGACCAAGTGTATGTTTCGTGTGCAAGGGGCCTATGATTTGAAAACAGCCCAAAGGTAATCTTTATCTGCCACTGGCAAAATGTATTTTCTTTGAATGTGGGTTTCAATGTTGTTTCAATGAATGTGAGTTTCAAGGGCAGAGAGGTTTTAATGCTAAATCTGTTTTCATTGTGAGATTGCATTGCTTTATTTAGCAGATGTCTTAGTGTTTGTGCTGTAAAATGCAAAATAAAACTTCCAAATGAAGTCCAAATCATTGTAGAAGTAAAACTGTATGCACATTAGTGTTTATGGTAAATGGGGTGAAATAGCCAAGTAATGGTTCATTGGAATGGCTGCAGGGGAGAGGCTCCATTCGACCATGATTTTGTGAGGGGGAAGGGCGGCAAACTCAAAGACAGCCCTGGCTGAACTATACCTCTCAACTGTCCAGATTTTCACAGAATGAATAGATTTTTGCTTCTTATTTTTGGTTTGTTCCTCATAAAATGTGTGGTTTTCTTGCAAATAATTTAGGAATGAAGTCACTAAATAATGACAGACGCTAAGTTTCAGACTTCATAACCTTCAGAAAAATGCATGCTAAAGCAAGACCTGTTATTCTATCAATTGTCTCAGTTTATACAACAATTTATAGTACTGTTTATATGTTCCCCCAGTATATTTGGCCTTGTCCAGATTTCCTGCATCAACAGGTTGAGAGGTACATGCAAATAAATTGCTTTATAGAATTAGGCATATAAAAACCTTTCAATTGTCCCCGATTTTGGCTCAAAATATTGCTCTTCCCCTAATAATCCCGCTGCAAAATGGCAATTTTGGAAGAAACTGTGGAGTGCTTACAATTAAGAAATAACTGTAATAATCAGAGTTATAGATTACTTTTATTTCAGAAATGCATGTAGATTATTTTATTTTGTCAACTGCTCAAGTTAGCAGTACTAATATTAAAAAAGTGACCCTTCTTTGACAGGTTCCCACCTGTATTGTGTGGCTATTTTATATTTTTGCATCACATTTTTGGTCATTTTTTCATAAAATTGTGTTTTTTGGCAAATTAGTGGCAAATCATTAAAGATTGAAGTTAGAAAATAATTACAGACATTTGAGTTTCAGATTTCGTACCTTTCAGAAAATTCATACTAATGCAAGACCTACTATTCTATTATCTTTCTAAGTTTATGAGAGCAATATTTAAAAAATACTGTCCTTATTTTTGGGCCTTTGTCCCACTTCTATGTATGGTTCTGTCCATATTTCTTGTTCTGAAGTTGAGAGGTATGACAAATGTGTCAGGGCCATCACAGCCAGCCAGAGACATTTCAAATTGTGACATACTTGTTGCACCCCACTCCCCTATGTAGTGACTCTGAATGTGTCAAAGCAAGGTAAGGAGCAGTTATGCAGTGTAAATGTGCAGAGTATCCCCCTATCCAAGGTAGACACAAGTGCTACTTTTATTCTGTCCTTGATTTTGCAGAATGTTCTGGTTTCTGTCATATTTTTATACTGTTGATTTATGCTTATTATTACTCAGAAAGTGCCTGTTGCTCTGTGTTTAAGTAACAATGCTTTAATGACCATCAGGTAAGCTTGTCTGAGATTGTAAGATGCAAATAAGCTTTAATAAGCATACTGTTAAATAATTGTCAACATTGAAAGCCTTTCTGTTGTTACCATGCAGAGAATACTTACATAACTAGATAACGTATAAGCCTTGGGTATTGAAATGCATATGGCAGTATTTGTCATAAAGGACATGATTACATTATTTTAAGAAGCTCATTAAATTTGTTTGAGACTTGTAGTCATCTTTGCAGGCTTTTCCTGTAAACCAAACAGAATGCCAATCTATCATGTGTGGTCCATTACCTGTACAGTAATTCTGTAAGCAAAGTATCTTGAGGTTGTTTCTTGTTGGTTTTCATTTTTTACTTTGATCATGTTTTCCCCATGAAACAAGTAGATAGTTGTCAGGCAGCAGGTCTTTTTTGGACAAGAAAAATTTTCACAAGTGGGGGTATCATAGAGATTGCTACTTTCAGCATGTTACTTGGTACTTTAATAAATCAGAATATAAATTATAATTAGAACTGCAGTGCGAGGGGAAGTGGTTTGAGTTGAGTGCTGCTTGTTTTTCTTATACTTGATTTTGACTGACATTCCAGTAATGTATTTAAAAAGTAATTTATTTTTTCATGCCTCACAACCTTTTTGTTTCCATCTAGATATTAAGTAAGCTGTCATGCAGCCAATGCATTGAAATATTTTTTTCTTCTACACTTCATTTTGTCTTGATTGGACTCTCATAATGATGGTTTGGCACCCAGGGCAGCGTATTTAATTAAAGTTACAGTTTTTGTGGTTTTGAGCATAGCTCCTCCCCTTTCTAGTTGGTCACACCCCTTCCCATTGACCGCATCCATACACCTGTCTCCTGCAGCCCCCCCTTTGATTTGAAGTCACCAACCACCACTGGTCTTACCTGACATGTACACCTGACTTAAGCATGTATAATACCGACATGTACATGAAGTAGCGTGGGGGTATGCGGCAGCAAGCGAGAGTACACCTGTTTGGGTGGCAGTAAGCAATGCCCACACTAGTTAAGCAATGTGGAGGCCAACCCAGTGTAAGATACTGTAACCAGAGATCAGCAAGTCTGAGCCTCGTGCACACCAGCACATGCCCACCTACACTACCACCGCAGTTCCTTAGGCATGCTGTAGCCCACAGCCCTTGTTGTGGCCAGTAACAACATAATCAGCCCTCCCAGGTCCCCCCTCGCACACTATAGTCCAAGTGAGTTACCACGAAGGCATGGCAGATATACAATCAGTTGCTGTTATCACAAACATATCATCTGGCACGGTCAGTCAACAGTACAGGAAATGTATGTAAGTATGTACATTAATACCAGCAAACATGTGCACAGTGCTCAGTCACAGTATTCCGAGCAGTCTATGAGTACCAGTGAACAGTGCCTGTCCACACATACTGTGAGAACAGTAGTCTTGTATAATACTAAAGAGAGGAATGAAAAATGGGGCACACCGTGGGGGTGGTGTTTCATCCGCGGAAGCGGGAGATTAGGCTGGGCTGGTGTGTGAGCAAACCACTGCTTCTCAAACCCCTGGCAGAATGCTACCAGTGGGAGAAACAGTGTAGACCAGCAAAGTCTACTCGTGACACAGCAACAGGTCTGTCCCTGGTGGGACACACCAGACTTTGTGAGTCACAATAATGTTTCCACCAGTATCGGAGGAGGATCAAGGGAAGGCTTGAACGTACATGGACTAAACGGATGAAGAGCCTGCAGAAGGTTGCATCGAGACAGCAAAAGGAGTACCGTGACGTGCAGAGAGGGAAATGTGTGGAGGTGTGGTAAAGCAGGGCTAGCAACTGGAGAATGGATGGATGCTGTGTACGTGGAGCTCGGGGGCTGGGGAAAGGGAGAATGGGTATGACATTAAGGGAACTGCAATAGTGTAGTGGGCAGAGCATCCACCTAACATGCACACATTCCCGGTTTGAGTCCCACTGCAGCACATTCTATTTTCCATGTGAAATCAGTATATCAACATTGTTTTGCTGTATAACCTACTAAATGACATTTGCACTTGAACAGGAGTACTGCATTACACATAGACCTACTCACTTTTCAAAGGACATGAGATGACACACAGGTATGTATACCCAGACAACCTTTAATGGTGTATTTTACAATAATGTATGCCATTACCTACAGCACATAGATCTGGACTTATTTAATCAGTGAGGAATGCAAGGCCCACACAGAAAAGTAGATGTAGACAGTCCGGATATATAACATATTATGCTGTCCAGGCCAAGCCCGTCAGTTCGTACAACTGTAGACAAAGGATTTGCCATCAAGATAGGTAACAATAAACAATAACTGATGTAGTTCAGCAGCCGCCAGTTACACCCTGTAGTCAAGGCCTAGGGGTACATTTATTACCTGTGATAATGTCTATGTATCTGTCACATGTATGGACCCTGATCAACAAATGTTGTGCGAGTGCACGATATGACTGGGATGATAGCAGGAATGCTAGCAGAAAATAATGATAGGCCAATACTGAACAACCCCTAACCGTATCACAGCAGGACAAATCCAGCCATGTATGTGGAGGACAGAGGCAGGAACACAGGGCCATACTTGTAATATTGCTGTTACATACCCTGCAAATTGCTGGTGTTACAGGATTCTTTGCAACATACCCTTATGCAGGAATAACACATCAGGAACACAACTGAAAGCCATGTACTGATAGCATGCAACAGACAGATTGCTGGGGATATATCTAAGACAAGACCTGTGTGGTGCACAGGCAAAAGCAAACAGACAATCCACTGGCCATCATGTGGATAGGCCCATTGTTGAGAACTATGCAGACAGACTGCATTCCATCCTAAACTACTATGTACACGCAAACATTGCAAGACCAGCAATATACAATGCACATAACAACACTACTCACTCTGTCTGTAGGTCTGGAACTTCTTAAGATTGTGTAGTTGTCCTGTGTCTGCAAGCCCCGCTGTAATAGGTACTGCAACCTGTAACACTGTTGCCCACATACAGAAAGGATGTCCTCCATACTGAAAAGGTGAAGGGTCAACACCCACATAAGTAAGCAATTTATAGTACTGGGTTGCCATGACAATGGTTAACTGAATCATTACACAGCAGGCTACATGCAGTCAGCAACTGTTGCACACTGATTGGTGCAGAGCCCATCACCTTATCATGTGCATCACCTACAAAAGCCATGCTGAATTCCATTCAAACCAACTCATTCACTCTACTGGAGAGGGAGAGAGACAGTGAGAGAGAGAGAGAAAAAAAATGTATAAAATGAAACACACAGTGGGAAACAAATACCTACAAGCCACAACAGGGAAGGCGTCACACCCATCCAAAGAATAAAAGGTAAATAAAACATAACTGTATGTAATTTAATATAGTATGTGGTAGAGATTAATAGGATATATGATGTAGAATGTTTGATATGTGCCATCTGTAATTGTCCCTGTAATGATGTTCCGCTGAACAACTGCTCTGGACAATACTTTCTGTCCCTGAAAGCAGTGGAACAGTGGAACATACCCGCCAACTGTGCAGATCAGCAATGAATGACAAAGATGTCAGCCATAATATCTGTGTATGTTATGTTAGTGTGGACAATAGCTGGTGGTGGATGTACTGCCGTCATGATAGACACATGGGTGTCATAGTTGGTCCACTTTGTAATTTCAAAATACTGAAATCCCGAATTTCAGTATTAAACCACAAAGCCGAAAACCCAACCAAAACTCATAAACTCGAAAACACACAACTGCGAAATTCAAAATCCCGCACTCACGCTACACATACAGCACACACATAAACATACACAAAACTCCACCCCACAATCAAACAAACTAATCTAAACTACATATAAACAGGGGGGCAAGCCCCCCTGCACCCCCCATGTGGGGGGCTTTGCCCCCCCCACACCCCTACTTATATATTCTAATTCCGAGATTGCACAAACAGTAACACTAACGGAACTCACACACACACATCTTACAGTCTCTCAAACACACACACAAAAGGGAATAAAACCACAGAAATAAAGCCAGCAGGATGCAAACAATCCAAGAACACCAAACTTTATTAATGTTAAGCGCTTTCTTCTCCACTACAGAGACTTCCTCAGAACAATATTCCACAGTAACCCAGCCAACTAAATATCTCCCCGAATTAATCAATTAATGTTTAAAATCAAGATTAAAAGCAATATGCACACCATTATGAACAAGAATTAATGATTAATTTATAACATATTTTGTAAATACCGAATACATATAAACAACCTGTTTGCCAACCTAAAAACACAGTAGTAAATTAATTACAATTAATTAATAATAAATACCATTTACTAATGGACACGTTTAAAAACAACTGCAATCTCAGTTCCATCAGGTCCAAATGTACATCTAAAATGGACCCTTGTTCATCCTTCACTAACTGTTGCAAAACCAAAAGTTTAAAATGATGTGTCTGATTTTCCTTAATATGCCTAAATAGGGCACTAGTGGTCCTACAATGTCCGCCGGAAGCTGAAATTCAAAATATTGGTACTTTGGTATTTTGAATTTCGTGCTTCTACCAGTTTCGGAAATGTGAGTGTTTGACTTTGTAAGTTCGAAATACTGAAATTCGGGATTTCAGTATTTCAAAATTACAAAGTGGTCTCATCAGAGCACACCACTTGCAAGACAGTCATGTTAATGTGTAATGTAGCATGGACAAATGCCATAGGTGTGTAATAGGCATACCAGCAATCTCACACCATATTTACCACCCTAATATTAGTCTGTGTTCACATGTGGCACCTGTCTGTGTTGCAGCAAGGCAGAACAGTGCAGCTGTGAATGAAAGACAGTTACAGAATGCGGACCAGATGTCTGTATGCACTCCACATATCTGTGTGATACAGAATGTGATGTGTATGTATACAGATACACAGACACTCATATAGACATAGGTATATCAACAACGTACAACATATATCTACACATATATGTACATAGATGTATATTTATACACATATATATAGTGCCACTGACATTGGCATGCAGGTGAAATAGTCTATAACAGGCCAACAAAGATAAGTGTCCCCACAGGGAGCATAGTTACAAACACATAGCACAAAGTGTGGCACACACACATAGCACAAAACTTGGTACAATACAACATATGTCCCAATGGTAGGTAAGCAGCTGACATAACAATTGCAGCCTGTGAATGGTTTGTTGTAGCTGATATGGTGGGGGGAGACAAATATGTATATTAAGAACTATTGTAACCCTGCTGTATGGAAGGCTCAAACCTGTTTCCATCCTTATGTCTTCCAGGAAACATGTCGCATAGTCATCTTCCCGCATACAGTGCCGCTGAATCAGGGATCATTATCGACCACCTGGTACAGCACTACATACAGCTGTTTGGCCAGTCAGCCCATGACTAGCAGGAGAGGACTGCCCTGTGGAACGAGCTAGTCCACAGGGTCAATGATGTCGGACTGCATAACCGCAGCTATGAGCAGGTCCAGCATCATTGCACCGACCTGCTTTGCCATGTACGCTGGCATGAAGCTGCTGTAAGGGTGGGACCACCTTGAAACGGGGGGCAACCTGCTCATCAACCAATCACCTGTGTGGAGGAGCTTGTCAGCAGCCTTGTGGTACCTGTCCACCTGCAGCATTGACACCTGGCAGGGCACATCTTGGAGGTGGGTGCCAATGACACACCAGCTGAGGAGCATGCAGGTAAGGCCCCAGGGCACATTGGTACCCCACTCATGTGTATGCTTCTGCATCTGCATCTGTACAGGTACATTATGCAAAACTGAAATGTCATGTACATAGTCTGCTGCTGTGTAGTAGTACTAAACAGTTGTGTATAAGCTGTAATATTGTGTAATTCTACTGTTGATGTAACGTAATGCTGCACTCATCTTTTATAAATGCCACAGCTGTTGCCACTGACATCAGCTTTCTCACACTCCTATGTAGGTCCCTCCAGGATACCACCATGGCAGCAGCCCATAGCCGGTGAGTATGGTTCGTGTTTATGCATGATGATAAATTGGGCATGTAATAGCTATGAGATATCCCATGCACACATCTAACACACCTACTCATACTGCATGCTGTACACGTTCACATTTTGTTGCTATAAAATGCACTGCCTCACAGTAGAGACCATGCTGGGATATGGGAAGGGTACAACAGACACATGCAAGATAACTAACATCCTGACAATGTGCAATGTGTCCACAGGGATGTGAAGTGTGGCAGGACACACGGCCTACAGTAGGGACATGTGTGACTCAATACCACCATGGCTGCAGCTGCACACAATCAGGTTAAGTAAATGTTGCAGACGTAACCCTGACCCCACAGCACTCATGACAGCAGTGTGTTCACTCCAAGGGGTGTGCACATGAGTAGACCTTGCAATAATGCAGAGGTCTGGGACATGTGTAGGGCACCCCTCACAGCCATGGTAAAGTCCGCTGGTTGTCACTGTAATAGTCATGTACTGGTCATACATGCACTGCTGATGTTGTGATCTGTAACACAGACAGCAGGCATCCACAACTGACAGCTGTTCACATATCATCCCAGGTATGAGTTGCTACAACACACAGGGGCTGTGAGCATTGGAGCTGACATAACCAACACAGTACTACAGATGCATTAATGGTTTCTACACCTGCGAAGTATGGTGCACAGTACAATGCAGGGTGCAGAACAGGTCCACAGTAACACTTTGTACATGGGTGCAGTGTTAACATGGGGAAGGGCCATCATCTACCAACAAAGTCCATGCCTCACACACATGTATACTGCCACTAGCATGATGCCACTATAGTTGCACTGCATGCTGCTGAGCTCCATATGTACTGCATGTTGACAGAAGGGTAATGGGAGGACTGTGTGTACAAATGTGCAAATTCACATGTAGGAGTGGTGTGTGTGTGTGTGTGTGTGTGTGTGTGTGTGTGTGTGTGTGTGTGTGTGTGTGTGTCTTGGTTGTGTTCGTAAGTGCAATCTAGTGAAGTGTGGACAATGCATGTCAAATGTGTGTGTAAGTGTGTATTTTGTGTGTGTGTGTGTGTGTGTGTGTGTGTGTGTGTGTGTGTGTGTGTGTGTGTGTGTGTGTGTGTGTGTGTGTGTGTGTGTGTGTGTGTGTGTGTGTGTGTGTCCATGTATGCACAGGTGATAGTGGGATTGACCACATGGCGGTACTTCCCCTTGGGATTGTGCTGTACATGGAGTGAGACATGGGACACCAGGACAACCTGTCAGGTATGTGGACACAGGACAGCTGATAGCATAACAAGGCCTGTAGCATAGAGCATGCATTGTGAGGTGCAGTACATACCAGGTATACACATCATATGTCCAGCAGCAGATAGGTAACTGGCTACTCACACATGCAGCACTACAAATGCAGTGAGGAATTACCACAGCACATCGGTGAGTATATCCAGGTAGTACTGTTGTCCACATGATGGGTTGCTTGTGCAGCAGATGTGGCATGGACTGAGCAAGACTGTAGTTTGAGGCACTGGTGTGTGACATATGTAGTGAATGTAGCAGCCCAAACCATACAGGGGCCTTGTACACCATTACTGCCCATACACAGGGTAATACAGGGTGACAGCAGTGAGGCCATGTACAACCTACTCCACCCAAGTCAGGGAGGCAATGGAGTAACAGGTCAGGTGTTCTAACCACATGTGTAGGCATGGAGAGGAATGATATGTTAATGGGCTGTAGTGATGCATGTATATTAGCAAGTGCCATGCAGGATGGGGAACATATGTAACCGACTGTGGGACTGTCTGTAAACTCAGGGAAAGTGAGGTAGTAAGGTGGCTGTCAGTGTGAGTGTGTGTACTCTTATGCAATGCTGTACAGGTCTTAACGTGTGTATTTGTTTCCCCACAGGTGGCAAGGTGGGTCAGGGCCCCTCCTACATGCAAACTGAGGTAGGTGTCCCTACAGACACTGATGATGATAAAGATACAGGTGAGGCACAGGTGGGGTGGTCAGAGGCCGACACTGTGCCAACATGTGTCTTCACCCTCCTAGCTACGCCAAGCCTGCACACAGTTACAGTGCCCCTAAAAACTCCATCACATGTGGCCATAGCAGAGGGACAGTTGGCACTTGGTGGCAATGACCAGGAAAGTGTGATGTCATTGCCAACTGTGTCAGGTCACAGTCGGCATAGCCAGATGTCTGGAAGGCCACCACAAAGGCAGATGTACCATGGGGCTCGTGGCAGGATCGCAGGCCATCATGTCCCTGGCAGAGGCGCCACAACTGGTACTACCAGGAGCATGTTTCAGGCTGTAATGGAGTCACAGGCATGTATGGAAATGCACACCAGACAAGTCCTGATGTTGCAGAGGTCTGCTTTCGCAGTTGTAAGTGGCAACTTCCATGAACTCGCTGGTGCCTTATGTGAATATACCGAGGTCATGTATAGATGGTGGGGTGAGATGGTTGGCCTTCTCGACCGTGGTATGTCTGTGCTGGAATGTGTGGGGGGAGTGGTGCGATGGCCTCATAAATGTAGGCCAGAGACTCCAGCAGCTGGTGGTCAAAGTGGACATGCCAGGACAGACAGCCGCTCCTGTAGTGGAAGTACCATTCCCAGCACACCACAGGGGCTGCTGTCCACACCACATCATAGCAGGCCTCATGCACATGGCCTTGAACAGTCCCAGGTGGGACAAGGTTCCAGCAGACATATGTCATCATCAGGGGAGAGTAGCACCTCAAGGTCTGTACCTGCACATGCCCATGAAACCCCTGGCATACACAGTCAGCATATCCGTGGCAGGAGGCAGTGAACTGCACACCCTGCCAGGTATGGTCTGCTGCTGTCCAACATCACCCGTATAGGGCAGCCACATGGCGGAACTGTGTGCATGCATACCCACACATATGTAGTGTACAGTTGCACACATGCCACAGGTATGTATAACAGTTATTGACCATGTAAACCTGAATGGTGGCCTGCTGGTACAGGTATAATCTGCACCCTTATGTCAACCCATGCACATACACACACATCCTTACTTGGAGACACTGTGTCTAGACCCCAACCTGGGTATGTGTTGCAACTGCACTGTGTGGCTGTCATTGCACACAAGACACCATCTGTAGGGTGAGGTGTGTACTAGGTCATGTCCTACATGCAGACCATCCACAGACATGTACATTATGGTAATGGGGGATGTAATTTTGTATACGGAGAATACATAGTGTGTCATACCATTATAGACACATTGACTGACACATAACAGGTAGACACACATCTTAGAGACCTGGTTGTATAGTTGCTAACAAACTAGTCCATGTGTCCAATGTGTTACAGGTAGGCTGCACACAGCACATGTGTAAATGGGCTGTATCCTGTTATCTGTTACCTGTATGGGTGACGGTGACATTGGCCACCTGAGAGTGGTACATGGGCCATATATCAGGTGTACCATGGTGTAAAGACAGTGTACACAGCACCCACACCCCCACTGGATATTGTACACACTAGAACCCATCTTGATACTCTGACATGCCCACTATCACACATTGACCATGATGCAAAAACAACCCATTGCATATCACAACAGTGGTACCACAGGGATATGCATGTGATGCACATGCCACAGGCATAGTAGGGTGTTGCATTGCATTGCCACACATATGGGTGACAGCAACAATATCTGTACTACTGTGTGGCAATGAGTATCATAATAGGAGTATGTGGACTTAGAATGGTGTACCCTACAGATATGCACACATACACACACGTGGCAGACCAAAATGGGATTCCCATGCCTACCGACCCATTGGTACAACACTGTTGCACTGGTACTGCAAGGCACATGTAGCTGCTAGGGAGAGGAGTGTAACAGGCTATATGTTATGTTACTGGAGTTGAGAGGCACCACACATTATAGGAGTTGTACAAATAGGCATCCCCCAGCTAAACACGTCTGCCCTGCAATACACTACCAAGTGTTGGAGATCCCATAACCAGGGCCAGTGACAACATGGGCACACGATGTTACCTGTACTTCATCCCACCTGTATGATGTCAGGCTGGTATTGGTAACATATCATGCAGTACAGTCTGGCTCCCATGGGTAATGTATTATGTGGAAGCCATCAACATTACCAGGCTTCAGATACACTGACACAGATATGCAGCTACAGGTATACATATTTATAAATAAATAAATATATATATATATATATATATATATATATATATATGTGTGTGTGTGTACATATACATGTGACTACACATACACACACAGTTATATGTACAGTGAGATACATAAGTGGTAGGTGCACACAATATGGAACAGCCACTATGCCTACAGTTGGCCCCTGAATGACTGGACACTGTATGTGCCACCCATACAAATGACAATCGGTAACCGTAACATACACCCACAGAGAGGTCATAGGTAAAACAACACCCACAGGTTTGCAGACATGGGAACTTTTCATTGTGTACTATTACAGTTCTACATGCCATGCCATATAGCTGTTCAGACACTGACAACTATATCAATGGAGTGATGCTACAGTGGACCAGTTACAGTATTGCAGTAGGCTGGAAAGGTTCACAGCTGTTGCTGTCCAGGCCAAGCCATTCACATTGTACAATAGGAAAGACACACTGGGCCACATGATACATAAAAATCAACAGTATGTACTCCAGGTGTGTAGTTCAGCATCCTCTATCTACATACTGTACAAACACAGTAGGTTGTATAGACATCATATGACCACATGGGATGTAACTGCTACATAACATGGCATAACTGACACCATCATGATCATACTAACACATGGAGCAGTTTGTATGGCAGGGGGCAGTAGTCCTGCAGTACCCAGATCGATGTCAGTAATGTGTATATAGGTGAAATATATGGTACTGTACATCCAGATACCTTAAGGCAGCTCAGCCCTGATACCCCCACATTTTGTAGCAGCCTAGGTCATTTCTGGTGCTCCCCCCAGACTCAATAATACAGGGTCATATACCACTGTTACATACACTGGGCTCTGCAGTGCATGAGGGCACACATGTATTGTATAGGTGGCACCCACACATATATGGCCCCAGCCCCACCATATGTGTGGGGGTTACAATGGCAGTGGACTGATGGCAGACATGGCAGTGTGTTATACTCCCAGCCCACTAAGGATCAACCACCGACATCATGACATATGTGCAAAGCTTGGTATGTAGGTGATGGACAGAGACTGGAATACAGGCACATATGTGGAGAACTGTTGCCATACACTAAGCAAGGTGCAGGTGTTACAGGATAGTCTGTAACATACCCTTAGTCATGGAATTGATGGTAGAGATGGTCATGGATGTAGCCATGTACCAGTAACACGCAACACACACACTGCCAGTGTATTATCTGACACAAGACCTGTGTGGTGGACAGATAAGACATGATAGGCACAGCTCCGGCCAGTATGAGGGTAGGCCCACAGTTGTGTGCTATGCAGATGGACTGCATTCCATGTCAAACTAGTATGTACACCCACACCTTGTAACACCTTTACTGTATAAAGCATAACACAACTCCACTCGCAGTCTGTCTGTACTTCCTGATCCTCCTACAAATATGTGGCTGCCCTGAGTGTGACGGCTCTCCTGTATGGGGTATTGCTACATGCTGTCAGTAGCACTGCTGCCCACACACAGGACAGATGCCCATCACACAGGAGATGTAATGGGACCACGCACACATGATGTAGGAATCTATCGTGGGTGCTGCCATGACAGTATTAATTGGGTATAGTACACATGTGTAATCGTATATCTGGCTATCTGGATATATATATGTACATATATTACCACCATATGTCCTGGACATGAAGTGTAGGCCAAGCCCAGCCCATATGTTCCCAGTGTTGTAGTTGCAGGGGATGTCATGTATGTATAGCAGGTATACTAGTAGACAATTGCTACTGTCATTGGGATTGTCTTCACAGACATGGTGTGTGTGGGAGGTCACATCTACTCATAACATGTGTGCCATTGGTTACTGAACGACATCCAAAGGACATCAGTGTACAGTACCGCTGCTAGCACGTAATGCCACTGTGGACTGCAGCAGAGATATTGGCCTGAGTACTGTGCAAACATCCACAGAATCTGCAGGTAATGTCATGTAATGTAACCCCTACTGTACATAACATGTGTAGCAGTCAGGTATATCAGTGGCTTGTTCTCAAATATGATGCCACAAAGTATGGCGTACAGCATATATGCACCACTTCATGCACAACATATGTACAAAGGTTGACAGAGGTGTGGCTGGGAGCACATACACAGGGCTAATATTGACATGTTGCTGTGATAACCACATACATTTACTGTTGTTACAGGGTTCTTGCAACATATGTCCTTTGAGGGATATGATGTCTGTGACTACCACAGCTTTCTCCATGTATTGACTGCAATCCTCACACTACCTTCAGCAGTTGACAGCTAGATGCTCCGTGGGTGACACATGCAACCATGCACACAACACTGCCCAGGCTGCAGATGACCCTGCAGATGGAGATTCCCCATAAACATGGAACTGACATGGCAGGTATTGAGACATGTACAACAGCCATATCCACACAAACACTCTGAAAACAACATTACTCCAAATGCAGTATAGCGGCAATTACAGTCTGTAGTCAGGTCAGGCACATCCACCTCCTGTTTGTTGCACTGTTTCCACAGTGTATGTTGTTAAAGGTACATCGCAATCCATCTGAGATGCTGTTTGCCACATGACAGATCTAGTTCCTGCTCACAGTGAGTGAAAAGGGCCAACACCGCCATGATGTTCCTAAGTATTGGAGTATGTTTCCATACAATTAGCTATGGGAATGTTACCACAGCTGTTTCACATGCAATCAGCTAGGGGAGGGCTGCAATTGGTGCAGAGGCCATCAGCTGATCATGAGGATTACTTACAGTACACATGCTGCTGCCTAAGCAAAGCAGGTGTAGGTCTCCACATCCACCTGAGAGGGGGTGGGGGACACAGACAGAGGCAAATACGTGTCAGGGAGAGGTGGGAGGGTAAAACTGAAGCATGTTTGTGTCACACACCTAGTGGCATAGGGTATCAAACCCATGACAACTGTGTAGTGCTAGCACAGTTTGCTGCAATTATTGGATGCGCCACATGGGTTACCTGTTGTGGAACACTCAGAACATATATGTGATGGTGAGTGACATCTGCAACAGGGATACAGTAGCAATACGGTAGGTGACATACATGTGCCTGTCAGCATGAACAGGTGCCAGCGTCAACACAGCCACACTCTCACAAAGACACATACACATTGACACACATGGCAGGGCCAGGTGTACAACTCATCGGTTGTGGGATTGTCACATCACATCACTGTGCAGGTATCCCATGCACCAACAGGTCATATGGGGGCTGTACAGGTGAAGGGTATAGGAAGGTGTCTGACATCAGACAGCAGGCTGCAGTATGCCCATGGGGGTTGTAGGGAGTGTGGATGTGAAAATCTGCAGCATGCAACACACACACAAACATACAGGATGCCAGTACTGACATGCATGGGTGCATGTCTACACTGGTGTGTGGTGTTCAACAGCACCAGATGGCTGTCCAAGGCTATGCGATGAGTGTACCTTGGCATCAGGGCACATGATGATGGTCTGCATTGTGGCTCAGGGATGTAGTGTCTGCACTTGCACACACAGGCGGGTATTGTGCCCCCATCTGGTCACTAGGGTAACTACTGTGTGTGGGCAATGCTGTGCATCACTTGCCATGTCTGTGTTCCTTCATCCATCACATGGACGGCATCTGGGATGTGCACACCTCCCACATGCATGTACAGTGACATGTGGAACTGTACCTGGGGTGTCCAGCCCATGTTGTGAACACAGATTATCATCAGATGTGCCAGTCCTGTCCATCAGTGGTGGGAGCTGGTAATGGCCAGCAGCTTTACCCTGCACCTACATGGAGTGCATGCTATCAGCATTCCTTGGTGTCAGTGGCATCTGTCCATATGGGCATGTTGTCAGGCATGGTATGTCCGTTGTGGGTCACATGTGATGGCATCACAGGTGGTGCAGGTGTCCATTGGGGAACATGGGGGAGGCGCACTGTCTGTATGTATGTGCATATTAGACTGATGGACTGGGTGTCATGCCCTCTGTGGCCCACCACTGTCACTCCATAGTTACTATCAGTGGCCAATATGCAGTGTACTACTCATATATTGGGTGTTACCTAGGCATGTGTGTGTGAGAGTGTTCTCTGGGTAATACTGGGGTTGCTAATTGTGATTGCCTGGCCTTGATGTCACATGTCTGGGTATGGCTCTGCACCCTGACCTCTCAGCCATATCACATGTGTTATCCCTGTATAGTAGACATTGTGATATATAGTATGGCCACCATATAAGAAATATGCAAACCCCATTCCACAATGGCCACAGGTGTCACACTGTCACAACCACCTCTACACAGGATGTGGGTTACAAGCACACACTCACCTGTGCACACCTGTCATGTGTGGGAGTAGAACCCCTACCTAACTAGTATTACACTACAGCACTATGCAGTTATAGTACGCACCATGGATATTACTGGAGTACTCCTTGCCCAAAAGTGTTTTTCACACTGACTGACATCAGCAGGATTGCCAAAGCAGGGCATTTGAAATTACTGTGAGAGACTAGCCTAAAATGCATTACTCCCTACACAGACATTGACACACACAATACATCCAGAACTGCCATGTGTGAGGATGGAACCCAACCATGCTTCTAATTCACAATACAGCAGTATGCAGTTACAGGACATGATACAGTGATTACTGGTCTACAACCTTCCCAGAGGTGTATTTCTAGGTGCATGACATTGGCAGCCTTACCAAAGGTGGGTATGTGAAATGTGAGGGGTGTGAGTACCCTAAAAGCATTGCTCTCTACACAGTCAGACATACATGCATACACACACAATTGACAGGTTGAGGGTTAGCACTCCCAACTAACTCCTTAATCACACTATGGCCATACAATGTTATGGGACGTGCTACAGAGATTACTGGGCAATGATCATCCCAGAGGTGTATTTTAAGGTGTGTGACATCAGCAACCTTGCCAAAGGTGGGTATTTGACTTGTAAGGTGCCTGTCAGGTGCCAGGATCTGCCACATAACACAAGCACTCAGGTCACTCCAGAACAAGTACAAATATGACTCTGTCATTGTCCATGTTGGTGTGAATGACCTGAGCCGTACCTCCCTGGACTACATGAAAAGAGACATGGAAGAGCTCTCTGATCATGTAACCCAGGCTGGTATGACCCTGACCCTGAGTAGCATCCTGCCCTCACCAAGAATTATACCATGGTATAAAGAAAAAGTCTCAATTTCAACAATTGGCTAAGTTTCTGGTGTCATTCAATGGGGATCCAGTGTCTGTCTGCCTGGGATGACAAGCTCGACAAGCCACACTGCTTCACTAGAGATGGCTTGCACCTGTCAACCTTAGGCTTTCGAATACTGGCCAAGGCTCTTGCCACCCCAGTAGTGCCTTTTTTAGGCACGGCTCAAAAGACAAACCCACCGTCATAAATAGCACAAGTAACAAAAAACTAAGGATAATGCTACTCAATGCCAGAAGTCTAAACCGCAAAATGCATGGACTCAAGGCACTCCTCAGTATGGAGAAAATTGAAATATGTGCAGTAACAGAAACCTGGTTTAAGGCTCCAGAGAGCACATCAGCACTACCAGGCTACAACTCATACCATACATTTCAGCCACAGAACCCAAACCAAAATACAAAAGGCGGGGGCGTATCCATATTCATCAAGGATGCCCACACCTCCAGGTGAGTGGCACAGCACGATGCTTCAGAGATCATCCATGTACAACTAACAATGGGCAAAACTGCAATTCAAATTGTAGCTTGCTACAGATCACCCACCATGTCCCAGGACCCCCATTCCGCATTTCTGGAAACATGCAGTATGCAATTATGGGATGCGCCACAGAGATTACTGACCTGCAGCTCTCACAAAGGTGTAGTTCACACTGGATAACCTCTGTAGGCTTGTCAGGGTACCACTATGGGGTGGCCAGTGTGTGCATGGCCCATACACCATTCATGTAGGGGTGACACGGCACAGGTGGCCACACAAGGGGTCATATGTCACAGGTGCATGTATAGGGCAACTAGCTTACTATGTCCTTGTACAGCCATATTGCACAGCTAGCACATGGACCACATAGTCTGTGGTGCTGACAGGTACTGGTCGCCAGTAACTGCAGTGTGTGACATCTGCACCTGATGTGTTTGGGAGCCTTTGGCTGTGTGCTCAGTGGAACAGGCATGGATGGCTCCTTGTAACAGTCACCCTCTTCCACACATCTCTATCCATCTACCTTTGTTTTATTATGGTGTGTTGTCCTTACATATATGTCTGTATTCCTATCCACTGTGTGTGCAAGGCATGAGTGGTGCATACTGACATGTGTCTGCAGTAACAATTGCAACCGCTGGATGTGTCTGGGCCACTGGTGTTTGCATACATGGCCTTCATGTGTTTGTGTGTGAGCATGCCCAGCATGACCCTTCAGTATGTTGATGACTGACACTGCCTTCATTTCTCTAAGTGTGTGAGCATGCCCAGTAAGGCTGTCTGTTGTGCATGTGTGGAGCATGTCCGGTGGTGTGTACTGCACAGCTGGCCTTTGTGATGTACACTGACAGGTAGCATGCTGTGTCTGCAGGGTATCCACTGATCATTTGGCAATGACTGTTGCAACATGTCTGCATAGGGGGGTACACCTGACTATTTCTATGTTTCTACACAGGAGTGGGGGGGTTGCACCTGACTGTTACTATATTTATATGTGGGGTGGGGGGGCACACCTGACAGTTGTACACATTTGCTAGGACTGTACTGGTATGTCCTGTAGTCCATTTTAGGTCAGTAGTATTACCTATCATGCTGGCTACACCGTACCAGTGTACTACCGTTCTTATCTTTTGATTGCATACACATTCGTTTCTGACTTCCTAGCCATTACAAATGACATCCCACTACCTGGCCTGCTGTAGTCTGTCTGTGTAGGCCTGGGTGAGGGTTACCCATACCCCTCATTCAGAGGCCATAGTACAGCATTTCTTTGTGTTTGTCTACACCTGCCCTGCTGGCTGTGACTGTTGTTGGGTATGTGACCTCACTCCTGACTGGCATGTGTGAGTCCCTTATCTTGTGGTTGTCCCAGTATTGTTGGTGGTGCTGCAGGGCTGCCCATGTCAGATGCATGTAGTACCCTGCCTCCAATTGGTTAGGCACAGGTAGTGTAATGTTTGGCATCACCTTTACTGTATGTGAGAGTCAGAGAGAGGTGCTATTCCCTGGGTCCCTCCTGTGTCAGTGTATGTGCTATGCGTTGCCTCTTTGCCAGGGCCAGGGCATACTGGGTATGTCTCCTTCTGCCTACTGGGGTATACTCAGGTTGTTCCTCCTCTGAGCCACTCTGTGCCTGTGCAGGCCTTGGCATTGGTGGGGGGCTATGTGGCCCTGCTCCTTGCTGCTCCTGCTGCACCTGTTTCTGCAGGATCATATTGTGTAGCATGGCACATACAAGGATGATTTGGGTACATGTAGTTGGTGAATACTGCAAGGCTCCACTGGATGTGTCCAGACACCGGAACCATGACTTGAGCATCCCAAACACACACTGTATTATGATTCTTGTTTGTGCTTGTGCCTCATTAAGGAGTTCTTGTTCGGGTGTGTGTGCATTTCTGATGGGTGTCATCAGCCACGGCTCCAGTGCATATCCAGCATCCCCCACTAAGTGACCATGTGGCCTGTCCCATTGGGAAATTTCTGGTACAGCTGCATCAGATGCCAGATGTGGGAATCGTGATAACTTCCAGGGCAGCCAGCGCACACATTCAGTACTATGCCCTGGACATCACACACAACCTGGCAGTTAATGGAGGGGAACCCCTTGCTGTTGATGTAGACTCTACCCTGCTCACTGGGTGGTGCTTTGATGCATATGTGCATGCAGACTATTGCACCCACTACCTTTGGGTATTCTGCCATTTGCTGGAAGAGACACATACTGCTGGCCAACACCTCATGGGTGAGGGGGAAATATACATGCTCACTGACGTGCTGCCATGGCATCCAGGAACTGGTGGAGTACCTTGGATGTTGATGCCTATGAGGTACCCATCATATCCCAATTTGGCCTTTGGAAGGTACCTGTAGCTACTATTCTTAGGCCTACACATACCTTCATTTCCACTGGGATGGGTTCCCCTCTGTTAGTTCTGTGTGTCAGGTGTGGCTGGCACAGCTCAACAATCTGCTGTAGGAGGTCCCTGTCCACCCTATAGCACTCCACTATCTCCAGCTCATGTAGCACTTGGTAGGTTACCCTGGGTCTGTACACTCTTCTCCGTCTCCTCACTGTAGGTTGGTCGGCAGCATTCCCATCCTCACCACCCTCAGCCTCTTTCACAAGTTGTATGATAGCTATTGCAGCCCCTAACATTTTGCTGTTGTGAGTGTTAAAAGTTCCCTGCTTGTTTACACCAGTGGTGTAGGGTGTGGGAAAAAACTAGAGGGGTAAGTGTTTACATAGTTTATAGTGGCATTCTTGGCTGGGTTGGTCTGCTGCCTGTGTAATTGGCTGGTTCCAATATGTTTCATCTGGCAGTGAACCTAGTACCCCTTGATTAACTTCCTACTGCTGCTTTCTCTTTCCATTGCCCATCTGATTCATCCCGGGGGCACGCCACACAATAGGTGTACTCCAATGTGCACACTGCTGCTATTTCCTGGGTTCACATCCTTTATCTTCCTGTAGATCCCGTTGCACGGCACGCACAACCACTTACATTTTGTCATACGTGCTGGGCAGGTTTAGACACACCCCCTGGCTTTGCTGTGCTAAGCTGGATGCAACCCCAAGCCACAGTGCTCCAATCTACTAACAGTATGCCTGACACTCCTACACATGATGTCACCTACCTCCGAATCTTGCACTCAGCTATTCATACTCATACACTGTTGGGACCTGCCTCACATGCTGGGGATAACCGGGATTCCTTCTCCTTCCCCTCATTTGCATAGAATTGCCTGGTAACGCATAGTTAGATGTGTCACACTGTGCCTCCCCCCTTACCAACCATTACTCACTGACCAGGTTGTCTTTTGCCTGCCATTGACTTGCATGGTGGAATACTGATTTTAGTTAGACTGCTTTTTTTAGGTTTATTTTCTTATTTCCCCACCAGTCCCGTTTGTGTGCCTCTGCCCTATGCTTTAATGGCCGTGATCGGTGGACACATCATAAAAGTTGTATTTTGTACATTTGGAATTGTTTGCAATGCCAGTGGCCTTCTACTTGGCCATTGACATGCTTCCTCAATGATATGCAGCCTTTATTTGGAGCTGTCACAGCTGCGTTTTCGAGTTTGCAGTACCGTACTCGGTTACTAACCGAGTACATTTCTTCATATTACGCTAGTCCTGCACACCCTGATTCCTGCTTCCTGGATGGCTGATTTACCTCACTTGCATGGTTTTCACCTGCAAAGGGGGTGACTTCCATACGAGGGGCTGGGAACATGCAGCACTAGTGCTGCAGCGCTCCCGCACGTCAAACATGCACGTACGTGGATTGCTCAGCTGCCATATTGGCAAATTGTCCTCTTACACTAATCATGCATGCCATGCAAGCTTTTGAGAATCTGGGGGTGCATCTTATTTTTGTACACTCATTTATCAGATGATTGAAATCTCCACAAAAACAGTTTTTATCTGTCCCATTTACCTAAATTTTCTTCTATTGCCATCTGCATATATAACACTGGACAAATGCTTTATCACATCTTTTTCATATTTTAAAATAACATCCACTTCCCACCCCATTCCAAATACTCATCTTTAACTTTCAAAATATCATAAACTGAATAACACATACATAAAAAATAAAATTTAACAACTTTTAACTCAATTTCATCAATACTAAATTGAAGAAACACTTTTTTAATTGAGTCCCTTGCCCTGAAAATATAAATTAATTCCACAGGTAAAGGTCCTTCTTTTTCACAATTAAAAAAATCTTTCCATTAAGTCTCAGTCTCAAATGTTAAGCTACAACATGTCACTTTCCTCAAATGAATCAAGGATCTAATGTCTTTTGCTTCAAAACCCAAATGTAATAGTAAATTATCCCACATAAAATATCTATTATTTCTTCTGTCTTTCTTATCTGAACAATGTGTCTTTTTTTAATAAAGTTTACAGTACCTTTTCTTCTTCCAGGTACATCAGGATATAATTTTCCAGATTGCATCCCACCTGTGATGTATGTCCATCAAACTCACAACTCATTTCCTGTATGTCCAACTTACTGCCCATTCCAAAACCCTTTTCCATCATATCTGACCACAAAATCTCAGACTCTTCTCCAGGATCACCTTTATTCAATAAGCCAACTATTTTTCATCAGGCAAACCTCCAGAAGCAATTTCAATTACAACTTCTTCAAAACCCTGAGGTTTAAAGTCAGCTAGAAGCTATTTGTACTAACCACTTGCTTTTTAACAATTTTCTGTCTGACTGATAGAACCACACTGCTGTCACCAACAGAACAACTCACTTCTCCTTCTCCATTACTGCACATCAGTTCTAGATGCCTCCATGCCACGAACAGAAGCAGGAAGTATAGCAGCAGAAATGTTCCCACTCACAACAAAAAGATTACAGGTCCTTTATTTATATAAAATAACTCATATTTACAGCATATTTACATGTTTGCAAATATTTACAAATGTAAAAACATATAGATATACAAACCTATTTACACATATTCATAATTTCTTTTACAATCATACTAAATGTTCATCCATTTACCAGTAAACATAATTTCATTTATTTTTTATTCCATTTAAACCATGTAACATAAAATAACTTTTTATCAATTATTTTAATATATTATTTACTGCTGTTCTTAAAATATTTATGTGTAATCATATTCATGTTTATTTAATCAATTTATTTTATATCTTCAAAAAAAATCTTTTTTACATAGTTTTCCCCATAACTTTTTTTACTCATTTATATTTCAAAACCACATTCATAGCTTCTTCTTCTTGACAATGTAAAGATGATATATCACTTTTATGTGGCATATTTCCTTTTACTGGCAATTTGTCTATTACCAATCTCCACAGAAATCTTTGCATTTTATTTTCTGATTACACCATTTGCTTATTATTTTTATAGCTTTATGTTTTTCATCTGTTAGATGTTTCCCATGGTTTTTCATAGTAATGTTTTATCATTACAGTCTTATACCATACTTTTCTTTTTCTATATCAGAAATTTTTATTTTCCACAAAAATATTTTTTTCTTGGTAACATTTTATTTCTTTATTTATGCAGTCTTTTTATTTTCTACTCTTTTTTACCATGTGGTGGTTGTGCTGTGGTAGCATTGTCACCTCACAGTGTGACGTCCTGTTCAATTCTCAGCTAGAGCATCTTCTGTGTGGAGACATGCATGAATGGGCATACCTTAGTTGAAGGTTGTGCATCAGAGCTGGCAACTCGGCACGTAAAAATCTACTGCCAATCATTAGCGGACCGGAGTTCCGCTGTGGCGACCCCTAACTGGGAAAAGCCGAAAGACACAACAACTCTTTTTTTACCATACCCACCACATTTGTCATACATATATTTATACAATTGTACTATTAATATCTCATCTTTATCATTTACCACTTTACCAGTTTGTACAAATTTAATGAAGCAGCATATACCACTGGGTTAATGAACCCTAAACCTCTTTGCTATTTATTTATATAAAAAAAACTCCTCTTTTCACTGGGTTTAATCTAGAATGCCATATTAACGAAAAAGATATCTGCAATAATTCCTTTTCAAATACTGTTGGCAAAATAAATACACTTGCTAACTATGCAATTTTTCCATCAGTACGGAATTTATCAAAAAAAGCCTTTTATATTAGACCCTTATTTAGACAGGGGTCCAGGGAAGTAAATATTGTGGGAAGAAATATCCAGGGAATTGTTATGGCTAGGCTTGTATAGGCCCTAGGGTCGATAGCCTAGTACCAACCTATGAACCTGAATGATAATGTATATGTTCTCCTCAAAAGACAGATTTGTTTTATTTCATCTATTGTTTTTTTCATTAAATTCTACTTACATCTTTATTCCCAAATTTTATACTTCACACAGAAATTTCATGCATTGTAAAATATATACCCATATCTTTACTTTATCAAATAAACCTTTACTTTGCTAGTTTTTAAGGCCATCCCTATCACCTCTAGGCACTCATTTTGGCACATTGTTACTTCTTTTACCACATTTATTTTGCAATTATTATGCCATCTGCATATGTTAACAGAACTGGAATTCTTAACCCATCAGGTATTATATACCCCACATCCTTCATTTTGTGATTTATTTCACATGCTGTCACAGTCATAACTACTGCAAAGAGTATACAACTCATTTGACATCCCTGTCTTACACAGCTCTTCATATGTACCTCTTGGCTTAACCAGACATTTACCAATATTTGTAATTTATTATTACTATATGCTGACAAACATAATTTCCTAACTTTCTCGCTTATATTATATTCTTTCATTATTATCCATAAGATTTCATGTCCAATTGTCCAGTCATATGAAATGTTTTACTAAGGTCTCCTATCATGATGTTTTCTTCTTCTTTTCTATTCATAATATTATCCACAATACCTCTAACTATCATTAATAATTCTTGACAGTGCAGCAGTTAATGTTGACATCTCACAGCAAGAGGTTCTCTGGTTCAAGTCTCGGCTGGGGTGCCTTGTGTGCTGAGTCTGCATGCTTGCCTATGCTTTTGTGGGCTTCCTACAAGTACGCCAGTTTCCTCCCACATTTCAAAGACGTGTCTGGAGCATTTCTCCCTGGGCCTCTACTGAAAATAGGTTCTGTCCTAGTCACACTTTCCTGGTCAACAAATGTTTAGTAAATAAATAAATTATTCTCCTTTCTACAATATATGCTATCTTCCATAATATTTTCCATTTTAGTTTCAAATCTCCTTTGTATTATTTTCATAAACATCTTATACTCATTATTATTCAATACTATCGGTCCCCAGTTTTTAATTGTCTTTTATCTTCCTTCTTCCATATGAATTTAAGTATTCCACTACATAATTCTTTATACATAAAACCTTCACATACCTATTAATTCAAAATCTTTAATAAAATATTTTTTGTCAATCCCTTACATTTTTATACATTTCATACCCTATTTCAGCTGCTCCTGTAGTCAAATATATATTTACTTGTCCTAATACTTTATTGGCTCATTTAAAGAAATCTTTTTTTCAAACTATTTATTCTCCTTTTCTGTTAACTTTTTTACTTTCCATGGTTTCTACTACTTTTTTCTCTAAACATTTATAATGCATATTGTACTACACTATTCATAATCTTTTCCTGAGTTCTTTCTATTTCACCTTTTACATTTTTTTATTTCTCTCATTACACTACCATCCTCCTTTACTAATCTGCTTAAATAACTCAATACTTCTTCTCTTTTTCCTTGTAAAAATATTTTGCATATATAACAATTTTTTCTTGATTTCTTTCATATAATTCTTTTTAACATACTTTCATTCATATGTTCTAAAGCTTCCAATGCATTGTTATATGTTCTTTTACATTTTTCTTTCTCTACCTCATCACATCATATTGCCCCTAAAAAATATATTTTTTCTTAAATATCATCCACCATTCAGACAAATTTGTATAAATATTCTCATAGTAATATGATCTTTTCATAATTGTATTACTAATCTCTTTCCTTTTTCTTTCCATGCTTTCTCATTTAACATTTTATTCCTTTGCTTATTTTATATATTCCTTCTTTTCCTTTATCTCCAGTAATTTTGCAAGATGATCAGAAAATTCTATTTCAACTACCTCCCCTTTTATAACTAAGCATTCTGATATTAGAAAATAATATATTTCAGTTCTATACATATCCCTTTTGTAAGTCCATAAATTTTTGTACCAAACTTTTAACTTACCACATCTTATAACTTCTAACATGTTTCCTATATCATTTCCTTTCTTTTTACTATTGCCTCTTAAATAACAAAGTCTCATGTTACTATAATATTCCTATTTATCACTATATAGTCTAAAATCTGATGAAATAAACTTTATTTTTATTTACAATTAGTATAAGCATATAATGTTATAATTCCATATACTTGTTCTTTCCATTTAAAATCTACGATAGTTAATCTTCCCATTTTTCTAAAGTTACATCTAGTATCTTTACTGTATTTCTACAGAATATGGCTATTCTAAAGCATCTGTCATTTCTCAAATTCCACACTATCTTTCTTCCCCATAGTTTCACTGTTTGTAATCTTTCTTGCTTTGTTAAAAATCTTGTGTCTTCTAATATAATTACATCCAAATCCCATGAATTACACAACTCCAAAATCCCTATTTTTCTTACTATATTCTTAATACTATTCACATTTATGTGTTTATTTATTTAATTGACATTTGTTTACAGAAATTACTCTAAAAAATAATTTCCCTTTTCCTTAGATTAATTGTTTCATAAGTTCATAGTTAATTAACAGGCTAGGTTTCTTAATAATCAGTTCTAAGCCTAGCCAAATTCACTCCTGAAGGTGAGCATCAAACACTGTACTCTGTGTGTGTGAGTCAAACATCTTAACCATTATATCAACCTAAAATTGTTAGCTGTATATATTCTTTTTTATCCATTTCCTTTCTTTTGTACTTATCACTTTAAATTTTCTTTTTTATCTTTTACTCTTTTACCAACAAAAATATTTATTTTTTTTTTATTCTTCTTCTTCCTCACTTATTTCAGAGCCTTCTTTTATGTCCTCCTTATTATTTTCATGTAATTTTTCTTCAATTTCTATTATTTCTATTTTTTTCTCTTTTGTTCATTTTTTGTCTCTTTCCTTTTCTATTAACTTACTCTTATTTTTTGTAAATCATTCATTAATATCCAGTTTTATTACATTTACATTTTAAGTCACATTGTTTGCATCATGTCCCATTTCCCCACACATATAACATTTTATTTTGTCACAGTTACTTATCAAATGTCCTCTACCACAAAAACAACAGAAAAATGTTGTGGGTTATCCCCAGCATTTTATAACAGCCCTATTCCCCTCCACATTTATCATGCTTGGTATATGTATATATTTTTCTTTTACTATTTTTATATAATATTACAATCCCAACCGTCAGTCCATAAACCTCTTTTGTCATAGACTTTTGCAATGTCCAGTACTTCTTTGCATAAAGTCTCTTTCTACCTAGGTTTGAAATTGTACATACATTTAGTTGTTTGGTTCCCTGCTAAATGTGTTTATCACATAAAGATTCCATGGGTTACAATCCTTATTTTTTTTCATACTCTCCAAGAAATTTTTCCATTGAAAAAATAGACTCAAATATAATGCCACAAAAATGTCTCTTTGTTAATAAGAATACATTATCTTATCTCTTGTGCTTTTATACCCAAAGGAACTATTAAATTGTCCCACAATTCATACCTCTCCATTTCCTTGTTTTCTTCACTTTGAATCCTTACCACATACTTCATTTTTTCATTTTCTTCTACCTTCTATTCTGCTGCTCCCATTCTGCCTTCATTTACTTTCTCTCCATGTATTTTATTTTCCATCTCACCACTATTCTGGATTTTCTTTGCATTATCCTTTTCTATTTTCTCCACAATGCCCCCCCCCCCCCAGGACACATCTCTCTCATGTTCTAGGTCACTCTGCAACTCAATTTATTTGAGTAAGTCATCTTACAACCCTCCTGACTGGAGGATTGTAATTATACATCCATCATTTTCTGACTCATTTTCATCAAACAAATTTCTTTGAAAGATCTGCCCAAAATCCTGCACACATTCTCCAATCTCAATATTTGTTTTCTCCTCCATTTCTCTCACCTCTCCAGCTCCCTGTTTCTCTGGGTCACCTTTTTGCCTGGAATGGAAACAGGAGATTCTGCTGAAAAATGTGTCCCTCTCACAACAAAGATAAGGACGGGAAGTTCCCAATGACCTGGCTAAATTTCTCCTAGCAGTATAAATTGCACATGGGTCTCCCCTGAAAAGAGGCCACTAGCCTAGTGGGACTAATCTGGTTAGCAAAGCTTAAATAAATAAATAAATACATGAATAAATAAATAAATAAATAAATAAATGGGCCTGCTTCAGCCTCAACAACAGTTGCCATGGCAGTAGTCTAACTTGTGAATTTATAACATATGGTATACCATAGTGAGCACTCTAAGACAGGCTACAAAGTTCCCAAGAGGAACTAAAACTAAGGATATTCACTTAAAACATAATTACTATACAACCTTAGTTCCCCTACCTTCCTATTGCTGTTGCATACCTAAGGTTCCCATAACAATAAATATTGATAGTAACATTGTGGCTGCTCTACACTCTGTATGTGTACCATTGGTGTACAAATACTTGCATTGTGTGATATTTACCTGGTGCATTGCCAATGAGATATGATGGGAATTGGACATCCCAGGACCAACATCAAGATTGTGAGAATTTTTTTTATTTTGATATAGCATGCTAAGATTTTGATGGGTTGAACTGACCATGCTTTGGATATGCAAGGGGAATAGAAGTTTTTCATCTATTATCAAGCTGAGGCTTTTAATGTGAGTGACAACATCAGTCATGGTGTTATTTAGTGATGTGAGTTTGAAATTCTGTTTGAGTGATGTGAGAATTAAAAAAAGAAAAAGTTTAGTTTTTATGGTTAAGTAGCAATGGAGCATAGTTAAGCCATTTTCTTGTAGACTTGAAGGCCTCCTGGGTTATATTTTGTAAGTGGGCAAGATTATCAGAGGAGCAGATAAGGCTGGAGTCATCAGTGTATTGGATGAGGGAGGTGTGTTGTGTTGAAGTGCATAGGTTGTTAGTGGAGATACTGAATAGGAGGGGACTGAGAATGGAGCCTTTGAGGACTCCTGTAGAGATGGGTAAAGAAAGAAATAGGGTAGTGAGTGATTTGACAGATTGCTGTTTTTCAGATAGCTAGCTGTAAAAACATCTGAGAGAGGTTGAAGACAGGCCTATTAGTGCCAGTTGCTGTATGAGCTTGCTACAGGAGATGGTGCTGAAGGCTTTAGATAGATCCAGAAAAAAATGTACCATTGTCCCTAACTTTATTAATGGTGTCTATAAATCATATGGCAGTGGAAGTGTTGTGGGCAGGGAAAACACCATGCTGGGTGGGAGTGAATAGTTGTTGGAGAACATTTGGGACAAAAGTCTGAGATGCTTGATGAATTCCCTCCTTGCTGTTGTCTGCCTGACTATTGTTGATCTCTGTATGCATTTGATTTTGGATTAGAGTTATTAATTTAAGGTTTGATTACTTCTATTTTTATCTTTTTCTTGTACTGTATTTTGTTTTGTCTTCATTTTTTTTAATAGGTCTTGGTTAAGGTCAATCAGAAAATAATTATTTTGCAGACCATGAAAAACATCCAGCTAATTACTGGGAGGAGCTGTGAAACAGCATTCCTCAATTATCTACAAATATTTAGTGCATCTTTAGCTATAGTGCTTGTTTGACTTGTTGTTCTCTACCTGACTATTGCTGATGTCTGCATTTATTTTTTCCTACCCAACCCACCTTTCTGTTGTTGTGCTTTTAAACATGGTGGCTTTTGAGTTGCCCATCCTACTACAAATCTGATTTTGGACACTCCTCTCAATGTCATTTCATCAGCTCATTCTACTGAGAGCTGAGACATCATCTGGGAAGGTCCTCCCCTGTAGTCACTTAAACTTGAATTATCTTCAGTTTCCTACCTTTGCACTTACTAAAAATTGCACTTTATTCAGCTGTGTTTGCTGTATTTGTGTTCTTACAATGTTTGATTGCATTTAATCTACTGTATTTATTATTGCTTGTTAGTAGGCTGATTAAATTGTAACTGTTATTCTAAGACCCTTAGTTCTACTTTAAGCACTTGGGCTCCAAACTAGTTATCTTACATAAGAAAAGTTTATGGTCTGCACTCTTTTGGCAAGAGAGGTAGCTTACACTCTTCTGAGTTAGGAATTGATGGTTGAAGGCTTTTTGTGTGTTATTCTAAAAGTGCCTTAGTTCTGTAGTTCTGGTTTAAGAGTTTTGGTCTCCAAGCCAGTTTTTCAACATTAAGAAAGTTTCTGGTCTTGGTCTACACTCTTGTGGCTGGAGATGGTAGCCTTCACTTTTATGATCTGTGAATTGCTGGTGAAAGCTTATTATGTTTGCTATTCTAAGTGTCTTTGTTTGGGTTTAAGGACTTAGACTCCAAATCAGTTATTTTACATTAGGAAGGTTTGTGATCTACACTCTTGTGTCAGGAGAGGACAAATTATGCTCCTATGAGCTGGAAACTGCTGGTTGAAGGCTTATTGTGTCTATTTTTTCTAAAGGTGTCTTAGTTCTGGCTTAGGCACTTTGGCTACAAACCAATTATTTTACATTAAGAAGGTTTGTGGTCTACACTGCTGTGAGAGGAGAGGGTAGCCTCCACCATTCTAAGCTGGGAGTTACTAGTGAAGGGTTATTGTGCCTGTTATTCTAAGTGTCTTTGTTCTAATTTAGGCACTTGGTCTCTAAATCAGTTATTTTGCATTAGGAATGTTTTTGGTCTATACTCTTGAGGCAAGAGAGGATAGCTTATGCCATTCTGAGCTGGCAATTGCTTGTTGAAGACTTATTATGTTTGTTATTCTAAAAGTGTCTTAGTTCTTTTAATCTGTGTTGACACCAATCTCTTGCACTGTAAGTTTCCCTTAAAATGCCCTTACTGTCTAGAAAGATTTTTTTAATTTCTAGAGCATCTAGTTTGTGCATAGCTTAGCACTACATGTCAAGTTCCTTGTCTTTTTGACCTATTCAATATTTAAATGTCCTGTACTCTTCCCTAGTAGATCAAGAGCCATGAATATTCACTTTCCGACTCTCTCTGTGGCCAGTCTGGTTGAGATGGGTATTCTGAGGCATCGTAACAATTGCCTTGTGTACACTGACAACCCACTTATTCTTACTAAAATAGATAAAGTATGCTAGAGTTATAAATACATTTTAATAATGGATACAAAACTTCATCATACAATGGAAACTAATCTTATAGAGGTTGTCAGTGACACCATCACACCTACTCACAGGTAAAGACCCTACACATAAAGCTACTTATGCTAAAGCACTTACAGGAAACCTTCCCAAAACACTAAGACCTTCTACACAGCACAATCAAAAAACAGGTCCTCAGCCATCATGTAAATACTCTGTTAAAACACCACCCACAGCTACACATAGTAACACTGTATCCAATGCCTATACTGCTATGCCCTTAAGGCAAACCAGTGCACAGCCAAATTTCTTGGTCATTTTTAATTATATAGTAAGGCACATCAATGTCCCCTCACCAGACTAAGTAAAGAGAGACAGTCACAGTTATCTGTCTTTCTGGGGCTAGGATCCATCGAGTCACACAGGCACTCAGGTCATTGAACCATAGGTACCAGTATGACTCTGTCATAGTCCATGTGGGTGTTAATGGCCTGAGATGTACATCCCTTGACTATATGATGCTAGACATAATTGAATTCACTGATTATGGGTCCTAGGCAGGTATGAGACTAGCACTGAGCAGCATACTACCTTCTCCAAGGATGATGCCATGTTACCAGCTGAAAGTGATTGATTTTAACAATTGGCTTAGCTTCTGGTGGCAATCCAGGGAGGCACAATATGTGATGCCTTGGGAGGATATGGTTGACAGACCACTCTGCATTGCCAGGGATGGTCTGCATTTATCCCCTCTAGGTTTTCTGATATTGGCAGTGACCTTTTCCACACCATAGTGCCTTTTTAGGCAATGTTCAAACTGATAAACCTCCCAACTTATCTGAACCTACGAAGGAATATCTAAAGGTGGTACTGCTCAATGCTAGAAGTCTTAACAAGAAACTCCACTGCCTACAAGCCTTTGTCTCCCTGAAGAGTGTAGATATCTGTGTAACAATGGAGACATGGTTTGAATTAGTGAAGAGTACCCCAGCAATGCAAGGTTGTAATGCCTTTCACAACTTTACACCAGCAGCTGCACAGAAGAGAACTAAAGTTGGAGGAGTCCAATCTATATTACAACCAACCTCACATCCACGTGACATTTTTATTTTATATTCACGTTATTGTGGAGGTTTTCTCCCCAGACTTTCACTGAGAATGGACTATTTTTGTCCCAGTGGACAATCCTGGTAAACAAATGCAAATAAATAAATAAATAAATAAATAAACATCTAAACCAGTTAAAGTGCATGACCCACCAGAACTCATACATGTGCAACAGATCAAAATCTAGGTCATGTACAATATTCTTTTGACTTCTAGGCTCCCCTACACATCCCAGGAAACCCATACTACTTATCTCAATCCATTAGATTACCTCAGTATTCAACCCAATATGATATTCGTGGGGGATCTCAACTACACCTCCATAGACTGGGACTCCTATACAACTTATAATACATAAGCCCATTGTTTCCAAACCTTGTTAATACCAGCATCCTAGAACAGATGGTCCATTCTTCTACCTGAGGTACAAACATCATTGTCCTTGTACTCACGAACATGGGAGGCCAATGTTCCTCACTTACTGTAATGTCTTCACTCATCAGATCTAAACTTAAGGCAGTTTTGTTTGCATTAAAAATTAAATTTAGGGATCCAGTGAAACCAAAAACTTTGAGGAATTATTCCAAGGTTAACCTTCCCTACTAGGTAACCCCTTGGTTAAACTCCAAGCACTCCCAAACCCAGTAAAAAACATATCATATGCTGAGCAATATACAAATTCTCTGTACAGCCATATTGATAGATGTATGTAGAGATCTATGCCCACTCATATTAAAAATGAGATAAACTCAAAAAACAAGAAGCCACCCTGGTTTAATCACAGTATCAGTCAGTTATACAACAAAAAAAGACAATTTTGGCCAAGCATAGGAGGACCAAAGCCATACATGCTAAAAGCCCCCAGACCAATCTAAACAGGCAGTTAAGAGGATTAATTAATATTTCAAAGGCTAATTTTGAAGAAGAAATAGCTTCTCAGGCAAAGGACAACCACAAATCTTTCTACAGCTATTTCCATAAACCCAGGGGTAATATGCAACAATGCACAGAACATTTGGTAAATGGCATCACCCACAGTGAAAATGAGGTCATTAACAACCTTTTGGCTAATATTTTCCCCACTCTTCCCTGGATATTCCAAAGGAAATACCTCATACCACAATCCACCCCAATCATTACTAGGGAATGGGTCATCAATGCACTTTCCAAGGCCAAAAACACTGCATCAGTGAGCCACAATAACATCCCAGGGTCCTTATTAAATAGCATGAAACATCACCTCTCTAGTCCACTTGAATCACTTTTCATCTGGAGTCTACAGTCAGGTTTTGTGCCCAAGGAATGGACGATGGCTACAGTCATTCTCCTGCACAAAGGAGGTCCAAACACTGATTTGGGTAACTGCAGGCCCATAAGTCTGATCAGCCTCATATGTAAGGCCATGGAAAGAATCATCATGGACATGATAAAGGAGGACATAGTTAACCTGTAAATGCAGGACTCATCACAATTCGGCTTTAATCTGCTGGACTTTTCTGAGAAGGTCATCAAAGCACTGGATGAAGGCAAGACTGTGCTCACAGCTTACCTTAACCTAGCCAAGGCTTTTGATACAATACCCCATTCAGGCATTATAAACAAGCTCAATAATTTAGGTATAAACCCTTTTATCTCCCATTGGATAGCCAACTGGATCACTGATAGGATGCAGGAGGTCAAAATAGGTGAGACCATCTCCACCAACAGGCAAGTCACTAGCGGAGTCCCCCAGGCCTTGATACTGTGCCTGCTTTGTTTTGGCATCTGTTTCTCTGAAATGGAAGCAAATACTGAAGGTTTATGGCTTACTAAGTTTTAGATGATTGCAAGCTGGGGATTATCATCGACTCCCCTACAGACATTAGCATTCTTCAAGAAGGCCTACCTCTGACTAACAAATGGTAACAAAGCCATGGTCTTAAACTCAATGCTCAGAGGTGCATAATTGTATCCTTTGGGAGGTCAACCATCATAGCTAATTACCATGCTGATAATATGCCCATAAGAGCTGACCCAGTGGTCATGGATCTGGATATGAACGAAAACAGTAGTCTTACCTTCAACCACCATGTGGCCATAGGTTCATAGGTTGGTACTTGGCTATCTGCCCGAAGGCATTTATAAGCCTAGCCAGAATGTGTTGGCTTTCGCTGCCTTTTAGATTACTTCCCTGTTCCTCTGTCCAGCAGAGCCACTGAAGTGATCCCCGAGGTAAACTTTCTGTTTCCCATCCACTTGTCAAGGTTTCTTTTGAAGAGTGTTAGCGAGGAGCTCTGCCTAATGTAGATTGGGATCTTGTTCCAAAGCATGGGAAGTCTCTGGGACAGGAATCTATTCCTCCAGCACATCCTATTTATTGTTGTGGTGAGGTTTAGATCCCTAGTGTGTGTGGCTTGAGGGGATAAGGTTTTCTTTAGATGGAGCATGTCCATCAGTTTTGGGTTGGACATGGCCTTTTATGTCAGGCAGAGATCACCACTGAGTAGGCGGTATGCAACTGAGTACAACTGGAGTTTCTTCAGTCGAGCTGCATAGGGCATCTGTTTGAGGCCAGTGATCCTCTTGGTGAGGTACTTCTGTGGTCTTTCCAGCTGTTGCAGGTGTCTTGTAAGGTACATCCCAAATGGAGCATTGTACTCTATGATGGGTCTGATAAGTGATGAGTAGAGGGGCACAATGATCTCTTTTGATCTGGATGCGAACCCTTTTGTGATTAGGTGGGCCATGTAGAAGGATTTTCTAACCACTTTGGCAATGTTATTATCAAAGGTGAAATTACTATCTACTTGGGTCCCCAGATCCCTTATCATGTCTTCTATATTTAGGGGACTACCACCTATGTGGTAGTTTGTGGGTACTTTGTCTTTTCCAAAGGGGATGACTATGCATTTTTTGGCATTTATCTTGAGGCCATGATTTTGACACCAGGTATCCGTCTCAGTGAGACCCTTTTGGAGGATGTCTATATCAGCTGGAGAGTCAATTATAGCCCCTAGTTTGCAGTTGTCTGTGAACTTGATCAGCCATAGTCCTCCTGTGCTTGCCTGTACCTCTGAGAAGTATATGCCGAACAGGAGGGGTCCTAGGACTGAGGCCTGGGGAATGCCACATGTAAACGGTTTAGAGTTGGACCTAGCTCCCGCAACTCTCACCATGTGGGTTCTGTCCATGAGCCAGTTGGCAACCCATCTTGTGATGTAGGGGTTTATATTCAGGCTGGTGAGCTTGTCTATAATACCAGAATGGGGAATGGTGTTGAAGGCCTTAGCGAGGTCTAGTTAGGCTGTGTGTACCACCTTTCCCTCATCTATAACCTTGGTAACTGTCTCAAAGAAGTCCACCAGGTTTAGGAGGCATGATCTGACCTTAACAAAGCCAAATTGGGTAGGGTCCAGTGTTTGGAGGTTCGCAATGTCTCTGTTAATGAGTTCCATGATTATGCGCTCCATAGCCTTGCAGACCAAGCTAGTCAGGTTTATAGGGCTATAGTTCCCGGGGTATGTTGTGGCTCCACCTTTGTGGAGTGGAATAACCGTTGCTGTGTGCCACTCTTTGGGTATGTAGCCAGTGGAGAGGCTGAGTTTGAACAGTGTGTTTAGGTGAGGGGTTAGTTCGTCTTTGAGCTCGTGTAGGACGCAGCCTAGGACAGTGTCTGGTCCCATTAATGTTGTGTTTTTGGCCTTGGAGTGGGCTGTTTTAACCTGAGTGCCTGTGATTTCAGGGACTCTACATTCTTCTGGTATGGTTATGGGCCCTTTTGGGGGTGAGAGGGGTGTGAAGTTTGCGCTGAACCTGTCTGCCAGGATGTTGGCGATATTGGTTGATTCAGTGTATTTTGTGCCATTCTGCACTAACTCCAAGCAGATCTGAGCATTTCCACTTAGATTCTTGATATAGCTAAAGAATGCCTTGTGGTTATCTTTGGAGTTCTTGGCAATTTTTCTTTCAAAGCTCGCCTTGGATGATTTTATGAGGAATCGTAGTTTCGTGCTGATACTGATCAGGGATGTCTTCCCTTCTTGGGATTTTACTCTTTTCTGTACTAGTTTCCTCCTTCTATTGTATAGCTTGTTTATGGCAGGAGTCCACCAGACTGGTTTCCATTTCTTGGAGGAGTGAGTCTTGGTTTTGCTTGGGATGGCACGATCCATGCATTCTTGTAGCTGCCCATAGAATGCATTAGTAAAGGATTTTGCAGCTTGGACAGTGTTATCCTTCAGCATGGGGGCTTTTAAACTTTCCACCTCAGTCTTAAGTAATGTGAAGTTTGCTTTTGAAAAGTTTTCCACGGTGATTTTCTTGTCCGGGGGTGGGAGCGGAATATGGATATCCAAAGTGATTTGTTTATGGTCAGATCTCACCAGTGAGTGGTTGACCTCTGGTGTGGAACATCAGTCGCGCATGTTGGTGATGACCAGGTCCAATATGTCGTCACCTCTGGTGGGAGTGTTGACCAGTTGAACCAAGGCGTTTGAATTTATAAATTCTAGAAAAGTTGGGAAGGGAGTCAGTACTTGAGTAGTTCTCCCAGTTAATGTTTGGGTAATTGAAATCACCCAATATTAGGGTGTTTGGTAGGACCTTTATGCTTCCCAGTGTTTCCAGAAATGCAGAATGGGGGTTCTGGGACATGGTGGGTGATCTGTAGCAAGCTACAATTTAAATTGCAGTTTTGCCCATTGTTAGTTGCACGTGGATGATCTCTGAAGCATCATGCTGTGCCACTAACCTGGAGGTGTGGGTATCCTTGATGAATATTGATACGCCCCCGCCTTTTGTATTTTGGTTTGGGTTCTGTGGCCGAAATGTATGGTATGAGTTGTAGCCTAGTGCTGGGGTGCTCTCTGGAGCCTTAAACCAGGTTTCTTTTACTGCACATATATCAATTTTCTCCATACTGAGGAGTGCCTCGAGTGCATGCATTTTGAGGTGAGGAAATCCTTTTATATTGAGCAACTTATAATTAAGGGCATGGCATCTAGGTCCAAAGAAGTCATTATTCCACTGTAGTCTCATCCTTATCAGACCAACCATAGAGTACAATGCTCCCTTCAATAGATACCTGACCAGGCATATGCAGCAACTAGTGAGACCTAAGAGGTTCCTTACTAAAAGAATGCAAGGCATAATAGACCTGCATTATGTAGAACTCCTTAAAATCATTTTCCTCGGCTCAGTCTCCTATACATTGCTGAGGGGTGATCTGTGCTCGGCTTACAAGGCATCCCCAAACCCCATACTTATAAATCTCCTGCATATTTGTAAGTCAAACAGTACCAGAAACAAAAGGTCCAGGGACCTGCATTTTGTCTGTGCCTTAAACAGAACTTGCTGGAGAGACACATGTGTGTCCCAGAGACTGCCCCATGCTATGGAAAAGGCTTCCTATCTATATGAAGCTGAGTTTGTCTATTATCCAGTTTAAGCACAACATATGCCAGTAAATGGGGAATAGGAAATTTCCTGTGGGTCTGGCACCCATGTCCCTTATGGACAGAGGTAGCTTATAAATGCCTGGTCCTCAATGTCCTATTTGGATACAGGACATTATTATTCTTTTTGGAAAACTTGGCTACCCTGGGCCATTAGCCTAGTAACAATCTATGAATATATGAGAGTGTTTCCAGATTGCTAATACATGTGATTCTTGTATGGCATGATTGATGACAATGGAAACTCGATATATTTTGGCATCTATGGCCATTTTTAGTTATTCTACTGGTAAGAGGTCTGCTGAGGGTGAGCATGGTTTTAGTTTCCTAAGCAAATTTGTTGAGGGAAGTAGAGATAGTTTCAAAGGAAAAGGTGGCTGTCCATAGGTTCATAGGTAAGTACTAGGTTCACTGCCCTTATAGGCCATATTATGCCTAGCCAGTTTCCCTTTTAGTTCTCAAAATAACCTATCCAATTTGATTATGGATTGGTCTCACCCATCACATTGTCAATAATGATATATTACTTCTAATGATAATAATATATATTACTCCTAATGAGATAATTTGAGGGAACCCATGCATGGGATAAGACATTTAGGAGCAGCCTATTCTCATTATTAGTACAGGAGGAAGTCCTGTGGGAAATTTTCTGTTTCCCATCCATAAATCTAAGAGGTGCTTGAATATGAAAAAGAATGAACTTTGTTTTATGTGGATGGGGGGATCTGTTCCAGAGCAGCGATATCCTCTGTGAGATATACCTGTCCCTTCATACTGTTCTGTTGATGTTGCAGAAGAGATTTAGATCCCTAGATCGAGTATTTATGATACCATTTGATTTGCTGATGTGCAGTAAATCCATCGGTAATGGGTCAGAGCATGCCTTGTAGGATACCAGGGCTTTGAGTTGGTCCATGTAGGACATGTTGTTTTAGGCCTTGTATCCTTTTAGTAAGGTATCTCTATGTGTGTTCCAGTTGTTGCATGTGCCTGGACAGATACATGCCAAAGGAGGCATTATATTCAATAACTGGCCTAATGAGAGCTGAGTAAAGGGGGGCAATAACATCCCAATATCTACATCTAGTCATTAAACTGCTTGTTGTATTAATACCTTGGACTACATATATTTTGTAAGGAAGACTTGCTTGACTAGTGACACTTTTAATGCTGTGTTTTTTCTTGTTTATCTATATATAATCCTTAGTTTATAAGCTGTGCAATATATATAGAAGGTCTTTTTTACAACAATTGACATATTTTGGTTAAACATTAGGTCACTGTTCACATAAGTTTTCAAATCCCAAACAATTGGGTCAGCTCTTAGGGGCAAATTGTCTGTGTGGTAGATCCCTGGGGTAGATGACTTCCTAAATGATGCAATAATGCATTTTTTGGCATTACTTTCAGTCCAGGATTTTGTAACCAGTTATTTATTTGGGGCAAACCTTCTTGCAGGGTCGCTAAGTCATTTGTGGATTCAATGACTGCTCCTAACTTGCAGCCATCTTCAAATTTAACTATCTGTATCCCTCTGGTAGTGACTTTTTCTTCAGAATAGTAGATGCAAACAGGAGAGTGCCCAGTGCAGAACTCTGGTGATCTCCATAAGTAGCTGGTCTCTTTGTGGAGGTATCTTTCCCTGTTTTGATTATCTGCATCCTATCTGTGAGCCAAATGGCAATCCAGTGGGTAACAACATAAGGGTTTATTCCCTATTTATTTAGCTTTTCTACTATGCCTGAATAGGGATTTGTATCAAAAGCTTTGGCCAGGTCGAGTAATGCAGTCTGTATCATTTTTGCCTTCATCCATTGCTTTGTTGACCTTTTCAAAAAATATCCACCAAGCTGAGAAAGCAAAGCCTGTCCTGGAGGAATCCAAACTGAGAAGTGTCCAGTGTTTGGAGGTTCTCTATTCCCTGATTGATTAGCTCCATGATAAGTTTCCAGAGAGGATTTGTCTGGTAGAGGGTTTAGGTTAGTTTTATGTCCTGGATGAAGTATTTTATTTATGGCTGACCAGAATTCTTAGGGGTATCTTTAAAGTTTTGCTGCAGGTTTTGGTAGTACTTTTGTTTGTCATTGATTACTTTTATTTTGTTGTTGTTGTGTTATGGAGTTCCCTGAATTTTTGGAGTAAATATGGACTTTTGTTTGCTAACCATTGTTTCTATGAGCATTTTGCATTTGATAGCCATAGTATGTATCTGTTTTTATTCTTTTTACCCTGACTGCTTCAATGGTATTTAAACTGTCTAATAAGGATTTGTAGAATACTAGTATTGCATCTCCTAGGGGGATGATGTTTAGCATAGACCAGTTAATGGAACTTAAGGCTGAGTTGTTGGATAAAGTTTTTTGGATTTCTAGTCATTTTACAGTGGTGTTGTTTGGCTTGATGAGCTGTAAGATGATTAGCATAGGTGGTAGATGGCCACTAAGGGAGTCTGATAGGGTTCCTGAGTCATTAAATTTACTGGGTCAGAGACCATAATTAAGTCAAGAGTGGAGTTTTTGTTGTTGTCTTACTATAGTAAGTTGGTGAGTTGATTAGTTGGGTCAGGCCATATAAGGTGACAATACTATTTGTGGAGTTTACTGCAAAGACTTTCCAGTCTATGTTGATGTCTCCTACTATGACTTTTACATCTGGGAAAGTGTTTGTTGTCTAGGAAAGAAAGTATTCAAATGTATGTGTACTAGATATGTGTGGGATCTATATTATGATGATGCAAAGCTGCTTGTGAGTAATTAATGTGAGAAAGGGGATACAAATTTTTGGCATTACTGAGTTCAGGTATAGTGCATTTGTATGGACTGAATTCACTGCTGCTTGAGTAAATTAAGGCAATTCCACTTCTCTTTTGTTTTGCTCTATCTTTTCTAAGGATATCATAGCCATTTGGGAGGATTTCATTGTTAGCTATTGAGAGTTTAAGCCAATTTTCAGTATTGGCTGGTAGATTTGGAGAGTATTGAGACAGCCAGGTGTGGATTTTTTTATTGCAAACTCTACAGATGTTCAAGGATAGTATACTAAAGTTTTTGGGAGTGGAGATGTTAGAGGTGAGGGAGTAGCTGAAGATGGAATGGTGGAGAGTTGCTGGGTTATGGGGCCTGGGTATGGATGCATGTCATTGCAAAGTGCTATCATTTTGTGATGCATTAGTAAGTATGGTGTCTTGTCTTTTTTAGGGTGGGTTTGAACATTTGTCACTATGTAGGATATTTAGAAGGGTTGGTTAATAATTTGCATTTGAAAAAAGGTAGCAGTTGTTTGTGTGCATAAGGAGGTGTAACGGAGATGGTTTTGTGCTGATGAATGCTATGTTTGGGGAGTATGAGTGTAGATAAGATGTTTTTTGGAGGGATGATGATGCATGAGTAAATGTGGTTTTAAAGGCTGAGGACTACTGGGAGGTCAGCAAACTTGAAAAATCTGCTAAGTAAAGCCAACTGCTGTTTTAATTACATGAAATTGTGAAGAAGCTATGGCAAAGCATTACCAAGGATACAGAGAACATTGTGCAGTTAAATAAACAGAGTTCCACTTAGCCTATGTCCTAGAAATATGTGGTTATATTCCCTAAAATTAAACTATGATTTTACAAAACTAAGTAGAAGAATTGTAGGTTTTTAGAAGTTAACATGAATTTTAGTGCAAGAACTATTTAGCATATAATGCATCTACCAATTCTTCTGTGTTCTAATCCACATATCTTATTGAGAGTCATGGGGGTAGAAAGCTAATCAAAGTAGACCAAACTTCACAATCAAAAGCAACAGCTTCCTATTCATTTTGTGGGATCAGCAGGCAGTCCCAAGTAAGCTGAGAGATATAATCCCTCTAGTAGATCTTGTTATTTTCCAGGGTCTCTGCCAAATGGACTGTGCTTGGTACACCTCCGCTTTAGACACCCAGGAAATATCATGACAAGTTGCCCAATCTACCAAACTGACTCCTCTTAACACAGAGGAGAAGGGGCTATAATTTAAGATCCTGCCAGATTGCTGAGCTCATCACAAAGTCATGTCACCTATCCTCATAAGGAACTTCATTTCTACTGCTTGTATCCATCTCATTCTCTCCATCACTACCCAAAGGTCATGACCACAGTTAGGGATGGTGATATACTGACAGCAAATTTAATTTTTGTTCCTGTCTCAGCTCTCAGTTCACCTGCAGTATTGTCATCAATGCATCCATCTGCAGGTCACTGTTCTAATTTATTCTGCCTTCCCTTCTGGATAACACCTCAGTATATAAACTTCTCCAGCAGAGGTAGCTGCTCCTCCTTACCTGATATAATGGCAGTCCATTATTTTCCAGAACAGAACCATGACTACTGATTTGGAGGTGGAAAATTTCATCCCACCCACCAAACAAGTGAATCACTTGTGTGCACACTGGACATCATAGTCACTTGAAGTCAATAAAACAACATCATCTGTAAATAATAAGGATGCCACCCTCATATTCCTAAACCAGATATTCTTTGTTCCTTCTTTGCACCATATTTCACCCTCATATTCCTAAACCAGATATTCTTTGTTCCTTCTCTGCACCATATCTGTCAGTGAAAATCACAAACAGGAGAGGAATAAGAAATATACTTATGGAGTCCAGTATCCTTGCTGAAAACATTCTGCATAGTGCCAAGACTGAGGACAAAGCTCTAGGTCCTCAAATAGTGGGGACAAGTAGGCCAAGCAGTGGCCCTAAAATATGAATTGTTGAAGTATTTTCTGCAAGATATTCCAGAGTATATGATCATTGTAAAATTCAAATATTTGACTCAAAATGTCAAACACAGTACCTTCTGACCACCGGAGTCAAACTACAAACTTTCAGCATAACAATCAAGTCAGAAATCATTCCACTGTCAGTTAATAATATTTATTTCAAAAATGAACAGTATATCAAGAATATTAGCAAGCAATTCTTATTTTAGTAAGCTGTAATGTAGATAACTGTATCAAAATAACATAAAGTAATTGGTGAACTGAAGTGAAATAAACTGAATCTTAGCTTATACATCATCCAGATCTTATACTACTATACAAAAAATGAAAGGCTAATATTGGTGTCCCAAGACAGTAGACTATGTACACGTTGGTTTACAAAGTCTATTGAACATGTGGGAGAAACAGACAAATGTAGGTTTTGCAAAACAGAATTGGAAGCAGTTGCACATATTGTTGCTGGTTGTGATACACTAATTGCAGAAGGACTGCATACTGAAAGTCATAATAATGTGACAAGGCTGTTGCATTGGGGATTGTGGAATCATTATAATATTGAAGTAGCTGAAAAACATTGGAAATATGATTCACAAAACATTATAGAAATTGATGGTTTATACACATGGGATAACCCATAACCAGCAGTTTAAAAATAGATGTGATAAAACCAGATACAGTAATCAATGAAAAGAAGACAAAAGTAGCATTGATTATTGAAACTGCTACACCCAGTGTCTATATAGTGCTGCAAAGAGCACTTTTGGCTAACACCAAAGACTGAAACAATACTAATTTCATGAACTTTAATCATACATTCACTTAGGAATGGGTCCATTCTTGTCATGGAGATTTTTTTTCTTTCTCTATGGAGAAACAGCTAGAGTGAAAAATAGTTCTCTAACATTGGGCTTGACAATTGGAGACAGTTATCTATACATAAAACATACACAGAATACACTTTTCCATAATAATTTAACCAAGTGCTCTTACTAGAAATTATGTTTCCGCGCAGTCTGTCTTTCTAGGTCATTCTGATATATTCTCGTGAGAAAACCTGAGCAACAGTACGTTTTGCATTTCTGCTGACTCTGACAGAATGTACTCCTTATAAGCTGTATTTTTCCATCAGTACTGCATATTGTAAAATGGAGGCTAAATTAAGTTATGCTACATACTACAAAATGGAAACTAAATAGAATTATACTGCAAACATTTCAATACTATTTGAGAAAGGGAGAGAGAGAGAGATAAAGCTGCATATATTTAATACCCAGTCTACCTGTCACTTCCCCTCTACAAATCCAGAAAACACATGAAGACAGTACTGGTAAACTCCCACGAACCATCAAATATCTGTGCAAAGACAAATAGTTTATCCAGTGTTCCAGGAACAGGGCCTAAATCAAAACTGACCATTGCACAAAGTCTCCTTTCCAGCACTCTAGCAAGTGTGAAGGACTATTTTGCCTCTATAAATAAATTGTGTCATCCTGGCTAAGTGCTACCATTTAGAAAATGAGGACCAGTACCCAAGTCTGTCAGTCCCAATGTACTGTGTTAGCCATTTATACAACACTGAAAAGTCATGTTACCTGTAATATACTAGCAATGTCCAGTGCCTTCATAATTTTTATGCATCTCCATCCCAAATCTTTGCCACAGTGGAATTGTTTAATTTCTATATAGGCATCATCTGCCAAAATGGATCCAGTTCAACAATGTAGCACCACCTCCTCAGAGGATGGCATGTCTACCAGATTCAGGAATTCCTCAGTGTCACTAGTTTAGTTTAGTATTGCTTCACACTTTCTGAGAGCAGCGTAGACAATAGCCCACTTCATCCTTCTAATCAACAAGTGGTTTCTCAGAACCTCTCTCAAGTCATTCAAAAATCATTCTTCATGGCACATAACATAAGCTTGCTAAGTATGTTATTTTCCCATCAGTACTAAATTTATCAAATAAACCTTTTTTCTGAATGATAATTTATATGTTAACAACTAAATTCACAAAGCTGCTCTAACTGAGTACACTGATAGCTACAAACCACACAACATTGGAAAACAGAACATGGAAAACGGAACCTCAGGTAAATAATCAAGTAATTATTTTATTGAACAAGAGTTAAGTGCTTTTGTCTCAGACTTCTGAGACTTCATCAGAACTAAGTAATCAAACATCTACATCCTTCTAATCATTTTGTGATAACCTAATTGGTTCAAACCACAATCAATCACAGATTACTTAACAAGAATTAATTATAATTACACCACAAAACACTTGCTCTACTTCACGAGACAATACATGTTGTATATTATCATTCCTGAAATATTAAAATCATATACACCAGAATTAGTTATACATGAACTTGACATTCCCCCGGATTTACTAATCTTCTGTGCAGGACTAGCTTAGTCCTGCATGGAAGTGCCCGTTTAGGAGCAGGATGGCAGCTCGCCATGCATAGTAATGAAGGAGCGCTGGCCAAGCTCCTAGGCTTAGATGGAGCATGTACGAGTGCAGGTGGTGTGTCTGAGAGCAGAGCTCTCAGAATATACATGCCCCTGCAATGAAGGACTGCAGAAAGGTA
>NC_056730.1:334932722-334965222 GCF_019279795.1 Protopterus annectens
AGTATCCACACAGGGGACATGGCTAAAATCACATAGCAGAAGGTGTGGTACAATACACAATCTATCCAAACGGTAGTTAAGCTGTAGCCATACCAAATGAGTTGTGCGTGTAGTCTTTTGAAGCTGATATGGTGGGGGGTGACAGAGATGTGTATTATGAACTGTCGTAACCTTGCCTTATGAGTCGCTCAGGCCTTTTTCCATCCTCATTTTTTTCAGGCAAGATGGCACACATCAGGTTGCCCGTGTATTCAGCGAAGGAGAATGAGGTCATTATCAACCACCTGGTTCAGCACCACCTTTGCCAGGACAGCACATGACCAGCAGGAGTGGACTGCCCTGTGGAACGATCTAGTCCACAGGGTCAATGATGTCGGCCTGCATAACCGCAGTTATGAACAGGTCCAACATCATTGCAGCGACCTGCTTTGCAATGCCCGTCGGCATGCTGCTGCAGTTCAGGGGGGTCAACTCACCACAGGGGGGGCCATGCCATCCATCCCCCCCGACACATGTGGAGGAGCTCCTGGCCAGCCTCGTGGCACCTGCCCATCCGGAACACCATCAACCACTGGACCCCATCGTGGAGGTGGGTGTCACCCACACACCAGCTGAAGAGTGTGCAGGTAAGGACAGAGGGCATATCAGTAGACCACTCTTGTGTAAATATCTGCAGTGGTATACGTAGATCATGCATATCTGATATGTCATACAAATATTGTGTTGCTGCATTGTAGTGATAAACACATGTCCAGATGTGGTAGTATTGTGGGAATTTATGGTTGATATATGGTAGTACTGCACCCAGCCTGCAGCAGTGCCACAGGTGTGGCCACTGACATTGCATCTCTCACTCACTTATGTAGGTCCCTCCGGGGTAACAGCAAGGCAGCAGCTGTAGCTGGTGAGTATGTCTTATATAGATGCATGCCAACACACCGGACATGTAATGGTAATGTTATATTCCATGCACACATCTAACACACTTACTCTGAATGCATGCTGTACATGTGCATGTATTGCTGCTGTGAAATGCATGGTCTTACAGGGATGAACTTGATGGGGTATTGAAAGGGTATGTCACACACCTGCATGACAACTAACATCCTGTAACTGTGGAATGTGTCCACAGGGGATAACATACTGTTGGTAGACATGACCTACAGTAGTGACATGTTCTGAACAACACCCATATACAGTGCAACACCAGTGTACATACCTGTAGGGCAATGCAACTGCTGCTGAGATACACTATGGCATATGGCATTACAGTAGTCCACATTATCAGTCGGGTCTAAGCTGCAACATGTGGTGTTCATAGGTTCATAGGTTGGTCCTAGGCTATCGGCCCAAGGGCCTATACAAGCCTAGCCATAACAATTCCCTGGCTATTTCTTCCCACACTATTTACTTCCCTGGACCCCTTTCTAGCAGGGCGACTGACGTGATCCCTGGGGTGAATTTCCTTTCTCCCATCTAATCGTCAAGGTTCCTTTTGAAGAGGGCTAAAGAGGCACTCTGCTTGACATGTATGGGCAATCTATTCCAGAGTCTGGGGAGTCTCTGGGTCAGGAACTTATCCCTCCAGCATGTTTTGTTTATTGTGATGACAAGGTTTAGATCCCTGGAGCGTGTGGCTCTGAGGGATTGGGATTTCTTTAAGTGTAGCATGTCCAACAGCTCTGGGTTTGACATGGCCTTGTATGTTAAGCAGAGATCGCCTCTGAGTAGACGATATGTGACAGAGTATAGCTGGAGTGTTTTAAGGCGGTCAGCGTAGGGCATCTGCTTTAGGCCTGTGATTCTTTTAGTGAGGTATTTCTGCGGCCTTTCCAGTTGTTGCAGATGTCTCGAGAGGTACATACCAAATGGGGCGTTGTATTATATAATGGGTCTAATGAGGGATGAGTACAGTGGGACAATGACCTCCTTTTTTCTGGATGAAAAGCCCTTAGTGATGAGGTGTGCCACATAGAAGGATTTCCTGACTGTTGTGGTGATGTGGTTATCGAAGGTGAGACCGCTGTCCACCTGTGTCCCTAAGTCCCTTATCACACTTTCAGAGTTTAGTGTACTGCCACTTATATGGTAATTCACGGGTACATGTTTTTTCTCAAAGGGGATAACTATACATTTCTTGGCATTGAGCTTGAGCCCATGGCTCTGGCACCAAGCCATCTGATATGCTGTCTGCCAAACAACATATCTAGTTCCTGCCCACAGTGGATGTAAAGGGGCAACACCAATATGATGTTCCTAGATACTGGAGTGTGTTTACATGCAATTAGCTATGGGAATGTTACTACAGCTGTTCCACATGCACTCAGCTAGAGGAAGACTGCAATTTGGTAAAGAGGCCATCAGCTGATCATGCCCATCACTTACAAAACACAAGCTGCTGCCTAAGCAAAGCAGGTGCACATCTCCACATCCACCAGAGAGGGTGTGAAATGGACAGACAGAGACAAAGGATGTCAGGGAAGGAGTGGGTGAGTAAAACCTAAGCATGTTTGTGTCACGCACCTACCAGTACAGGGTTTCAAACACCTGACTGACTATGCATAGCTATCACATGTGTATGCAGTTATTGCATGCGCCACATAGCTTACATGTTGGTGAGCTGTCCAGACATATATGTGCTGGTGAGTGACATCTGCAACACTATTGCAACACAGTAGGTGCAGCACAGGAGCCTGTCCACATGAACAGGTGTCAGCATCAACACAGCCACACTCTCTAAGGGACTCATACACATTGCCACACTTGGCAGGGTAACGAATACACTTCCTAACCAGTTACTTTGCCACAATACAGTAATGTATAGCTATCAAATGGCCCACAGATGTTATCCTGAGGTTCTATGTTCAAAGGGTATGTGAAGGTGTCTGACATTAGAGAGCATGCTTCAGTATGCCAATGGGGGTGGTGCTGGGTGTGAATGTGGTCGGAAGCATCATCCACCACACACAGACACAGGGTGCCAGTACTGGTGTGCATGTGTGCATTGCCTCATGGGTGTGTAGTGGTTGGCTGTGCCAGACAGCTGTACAAGGCTAAGTGAAGGGTATACCTTGGCATCAGGCCACATGAGAATGGTCTGCATTATGGCTAAGGGGTGTAGTGCCTGGAATGACCCACACAAGTGGGTATTATATTCACCAGCCAGTCACCTGGGTTACTATTGTGCATGGCCAGTGTTGTGCAATGCTTGCCATGTATGTGTTCTATATGCCATGACATGGACGGTGTATGGGATGAGCACATGTCCCACATTCATGTACAGTGGCATGTGGAAGTGTACCTGGTTTGTCTGGTTCATGTTGTGCACACAGAATGTTATCATAAGATGTGACAGTCCTGCCGTCATGTGGCGGGCCAGGTAATGGACAGAAGGTTGACCCTGCACCTACATTGATAGCATGCTGCAGGTATTCCCTGCTGTCAGTGGCATCTGTCCATACAGGGCATGTATGTAAGACATGGTATGTCCTTTGTGGATCACATTTGATGGAACCACAGTTGTTTTAGGCATCCAGTGGGAAACATACTTAAGGCGCACTGTCTGCAATTATGTGCCTATCGTACTGATGGACAGGGTGCCATGCCCTCTGTAGGCCACTGCATTTACACCATAGTTACTATCAGTCACCAATATGCAGTGTACTACACACATTGGCTGTTGCCTTGGCATGTGTGTGTGTGTGTGTGTGTGTGTGTGTGTGTGTGTGTGTGTGTGTGTGTGTGTGTGTGTGTGTGTGTGTGTGTGTATGAGACATGGGTTGAAAGTGTGCTCTGAATAACACTGGGGTTACTAACTGTGATTGCCTGGCCTTCATGTCACATGTATGGGTATGGATTTGCACTCCAGCCTCTCGGCTATTCACAGATGTTATCCCTATACAATGGACATTGTGATATATACTAGGGCCACCATATAAAAATCTGCAAAACTCACTTTACATTGGGCCCAGGTGTCACACACTCACACCCATCTCCACACAGCATATGAGCTACAAGCACACACACCTGTCATGTCTGAGAGTAGAACTCCTACCTAACTAGTTTATTACACTACACAGTTATAATACGCGCCACAGTGATTATTGCTGTACTACTTCCCCAAAGGTGTATATCACATTGGCTGACATCAGCAGGATTGCCAAAGTACAGCATTTGACATGTATTGAGTGTGACCAGCCTAAACTGCATTGCTCACTACACAGGCAGTGGAACACACACAAAACATCCACAGCCGACTTGTGTGGGTATAGAACCCCTAACAGAGATCTATATCACACTACAGCATGGAGCTGTTATAGCACACACCACGGGGATTACTGGAGGACTCCTTCCCCAGAGGTGTATTACACATTGGCTGACATCAGCAGGTTGCCAAAGTACAGCATTTGACATGCACTGAGTGTGACTAGCCTAAAATGCATTGCTCCCTACACAGACAGTGGAACACACACAAAACATCCACAGCCAACTTATGTGGGTATAGAACCCCTGACAGAGATCTGTATCACACTACAGTGTGGAGCTGTTATAGCATGCACCATGGGGATTATTGGAGGACTCCTTCCCCAAAGGTGTATAACACATTGGCTGACATCAGCAGGTTGCCAATGTACAGCATTTGAAATGTATTGATTGTGACTAGCCTAAAATGCACTGCTCCCTACACAGACATTGAAAACACACAACACATCCAGAACTGCCACGGGTGGGTATAGAACCCTACCAGAGTCCTGAATCACACTACAGTAGTACAAAATTATGGCATGTGCTACAAAGATTACTATTCTACAGCCTTCCCAGAGGTGTATTTCTAGGTGAATGACATCAGCAACCTTGCCGAAGTTGAGCATTTAACTTGTAGGGAGTGTGACTAACCTAAAAAGCATTGCTCACTGCACTGACAGACAGACACACACAATCAAACACAAATATCCAGACACGGCAGTTAGATGAATTAGATCATTTTCCTGAGGGTGAGCCGTTGAGAAGGTCAGAAAGAATCAGAAATAAAAATGGCAACTATCATCCACAGCAACATTTTCAGAGGGGGGGGGGGTATTAAATACTGTACCCCATCCCAGTTTGGATGAACATAATGACTCCATTAAGCAGGATGAAGTTCACAAATACAAATATGTAAAAAATGGTTATAATATTTATAACTTTAGTAAGGCAGATTTGCAAGATGAACATTTTAGCCTCCTTTCTAAAGGAATGAAATTCATACCTTTGAAAAAAGGTGACTTAACAAAAACCCTTATAGATGTTAAACTTTTCACAAGAAAAATAAATCTTGGTTTACTATTAGCTCAAGAGAACAACACACACAAGGAAATTAAAAGGAAGAGTACCTTTAATCCACCCCTTCACCCCCAGATTAAAAACTTTGAGCGTATCATAGAAGGGGAGATAAGAAAGGCTGTGTCTAAGGTTAAATATAAAGCCAACATTAATTCTAAAGAAAGATTGGTTTTAGAAGAGCTTAGAGCTGATAGAGACACTAGAGTAATGAAGCCGGATAAAGGGGGAGGTACTGTATTGATAGATACTCTAATTTATGAGGGTAAAATGAATGAAATACTAATGGATACTGACAAGTATGAAACCATGTCAAGAAATGAAGTAAATAGCTTATAATAGAGTAGATTCAACCCTTTTTGATATGCTGTTGGAAGGGTTGATAGATGTTAACACCTATAACTACTTGAGGGTGGAAAAACCCAGGACCCCAACAATTTTCGGGATACCAAAAATCCACAAGAATGAGATGGACCCCCCATTAAGACCTATTGTTACAGCAGAGGGCTCAAAAACGTATGTGGATTTTAAGTTAAAGAAATTATGGTTAAAATGGAAAATTATCTTGAGAGATTCCTGGGACTTTTTAAGAGAAATAAACCAAGATCTATACAAAGAGAATGTTATATTTACTACTATAGATGTAGTTGATCTCTTTACCAGCATACCCCACTATGAAGGAATCCAGATGCTGGAAGAGATCCTTTATGATGATCCTGAAATTTCTCAGAATGATGGATTGGTTTGTCTCAGTTTAATAGAACTAGTATTAAAATACAATTTCATCTATTTCAAAGGTGACTTGATCAGATCAAAGGGTGGCTATGGGCGCAGCATGTGCACCCACTTATGCCAACCTAGTACTTGCCAAATGGGAGGAAAAATATGTATTAAATTCTATGTATAAAGATTGCTGGAGTATTTACAGGAGGTTTTTGGATGATGTATGCATTTTTTGGATTGATGCTAAAGATAAAGTGCACAAATGTGTGGGATTTTTAAACAATACTACTTCCTTTCTCAAATTTACATACAATGTTTCTGATGAAAAATTATAATATCTTGATATAGAAATATATAAAGAAAACCATGGCTTTAGTTCAAAAGTACATAGAAAAAGCACCTATTCTAACTCATTCTTGCATTTTGACAATGCACATCCCTATCATTATAAGAAGAACATAGTTAAAGGGCAACTTGTGAGAGCTAGTAGAATGACTTCTAATAACGATAAATTTCAAAATGAATGCATTTTTCTCAGAAGTCTCTTTAGTGCAAGAGGCTACCCAAATGACCTGTTAGATGATGCCATGAAACAGGTACAGGAGGGTAGGCAGGATAAATTCAAACCCATTTTGGGTCAGCTGCCCGGGGTATGTGCTGAGAAGGAGCATCATCAGAATGATGAATACAGCAAAGCCATGGTATTAGAGTACAGTGCTAGTACTGGTATAATCAGGAACATTATTAGCTCAGAATGGAAAAAGTTCACTAGCCTCACAGATTTAGAAAAATATCAAAAATGGAGTTGAGTTTTCTGTATAAGAACTGTCATAATTTGAAAAATGTTTTAGAAAATGATAAGAGGCAAAACAATTTTAGAAAAAAGTTTGGCACTTATAAATGTGGACAGTGTACACAATGTAATCATATAAGCAACGGTGCAGAAATATTTTTAAGCAGTATAAATGTGACTTTAACTAGCAATGATTATTTTAACTGTGAATTGAATGGACTGGTATATTTAGCCTTGTGTGAAAAATGTTAGTCCTTTTATGTGGGTAAGACGGAACGTAAATTAAAAAGGCGTATATATGAACACTGTTATGATATATCAAACAAAAAGGAAACTAATGCCCTTTATAAACATTCTTTAGTTTGTATGAATGTTAGATTCCTATTTCTTTGTCTTGGAAGGAATCAAGAAAGAAGCAAGGGGGGACAATGGGAAGAGAGAGTAAAATATAGAGAACTTTGGTGGCAGATCACTGTACAGGCTGCCATTCCACCAGGATTAAACAAAAGTGTATCCATTGTTCCCCTCTTAAAACTAAGGGCAGCCAAGTTATAAAAATGAAAATGAAAGTGTTCATTATTAAACCCACATTTCACAGTTAAGTTGTGATATGTGTATTGTGTATATTGTACATACACATACTTTTGTCTGTGATTTACACTTTGTCCACTTGAGGACGCCAAATGATTACTTTTTATACTCTATTCATTTACTTACTGCTGCTGATGTCTGGTGTCTTACATAACATACATATTAATTCATATAATTTTTAAAGTAAATTATTTAAGTAGTCAGTTAATCTGTTTTTGGAGAAGTGAGTTACATTTTTAGATAATTTTTAACTGATATTTTTAAACGTATTTTAGCATTTTTCACTTGATTTTAAGAAGCCTTTTAGTGTTTTTAACATGGTTTGTGATGAATGGTCATGAGTTTTATGAAAATGATGTCTTAATAACTTGTCTTTTTGTATTGGTCAGTTTGCTTGTCAGCATGCTATATAACTCTAAGTTTGACTGTTAGATCCACATCTGATGAAGTTTTAAAATAAAAACACTATGTTTTATGTGGCTGCGTTCATGTGTTTTATTTTTTTATTAAAATTGGTTTATGGACACTGCTGGCTGGTTTTGACTCCTTGGTACCTTGGATTTGTTTCTTTGTTTGTAGGGAGTGTGACTACCCTAAAAAACATTGCTCCCTACACAGACAGACACACACACAATCAAACACATACTTGCCATGTGTGGGATTAGAATACCTGCCTAATTACTTTATCACACTAGAGCAGTACGCAGTTACAGGAGGCACTACTGAGATTACTGGGCTACAGCCTTCCCAGAGGTGTATTTCGGGGTGGATGACATCAGCAGCCTTACCAACGTAGAGCACTTAAATTGTAGGGGGTGTGCCTACCCTAAAAATCATTGTCTTCTATTCAGACACACACACACAGTTGCCAAGACTGGGGTTAGAACTCCTACTTAACTTGTTTATCATACTACAGCAGTACACATTTACAGCATGCACCACGGAGATTACTGGCCTCTCCCTTCCCCAAAGGTATATTTCACAGTTGATGACAATGGCACACTTGCCAAAGTGGACCATTGGAGGTTATAGTGTCTGTAAATGGACTCAAAAGCTTTGCTCCCTACACTGACAAAGGAACACACAAACATCCACACTTGCCATGTCTGGGAATATAACTCCTATCTAACTAGCTTTTCACACTACAGCAGTACGCAGTTACAGGACATGATATGGAGATTACTGGGGCTACAGCTTCCCAGAGGTGCATTACTAGGTGGATGACATCAGCAACCTTGCCAAAGTTGAGCATTTCAATTGTAGGGAGTGTGACTAGCCTAAACAGCATTGCTCTCTACACAGACAGATACACAAAGTTGCCATGTTTGGGAATAGTACTCCTAACTAACTATTTTATCACACTACAGCAGTATGCAGTTACAGGACGTGCTACGGAGATTACTTGGCTATACCCTTCCCAGAGGTGTATTTCTAGGTGGATGACATCAGCAGCCTTCCCAAAGTTGAGTATATGAATTGTAGGGAGTGTGATTACCTTAAAAACCATTGCTCTCTCTCCACACACACACACACACACACACACACACACACACACACACACACACACACACACACACACTTGCCATATCTGGGATTAGAACACCTACCTAACTACTTTATCACACTACTGTGGTACGCAGTTACAGGACATGCTACAACGATTACTGGGCTACAATCTTCCCAGAGGTGCATTTCTAGGTGGATGACATCAGCAGCCTTACCAAAGTTGAGTATATGAATTGTATGGAGTGTGAGTACCCTAAAAAGCATTTCTCTTTACACAAACAGACACATACTTGCCATGTCTGGGATTAGAACACCTGCCTAACTACTTTATTACACTACAGTGGTATGCAGTTACAGGACGTGCTACGGAGAGTACTGGGCTACAGTCTTCCCAGATGTGTATTTCTAGGTGGATTACATCAGCAGCATTGCCAGAGTTGAGCATTTGACTTGTAGGGAGTGTGACTACCCTAAAAAGCATTGTGCTTTACACCATCAGAGACAGACAGACATACAGTTGTCAAGTCTGGGATTAGAACTCCTACCGAACTAGTTCATCACACTACAGCAGTATGCAGTTATGGGACGCGCCACAGAGATTACTGGGCTACAGCTCTCCTAAAGGTGTATTTCACAGTGGATGACCTCAGCAGGCTTCTCATAGTAGGGCTATGGGGAGGGCAGTGTGTGTGCATGGGCCATAACCCATTCATCTAGGGGTTGACACGCTACATGCGGACACACACAGGGTCATATTCCACAGGTATGTGTATACAGCTGCTAGATGACTACTTCCTTGTACAGTCATGTTGCACAGCTGGCATGTGCACCACATAGTCTGTAAGGCTGACACATACTGGTGGCTAGTATCTGCAGTGAGTGACATCTGAACCTCATGTGTTTGGGGCCCTTTGGCTGTGTGCTGGGTGGGACAGGCCTGGATGGCTCCTTGTCACAGTCACCCTCTTCCACACATCTATGTACATCTACCTTTGGCTTATTATAGTGTGTTGTCCTTGCATATCTGCCTGTATTTCTATCCACTGTGTGTGCAAGGCATGAGTGGTGCATACTGACGAGTGTCTGCACTAACAACTGTGACTGTTAGATATATCTGGTCCACTGGTGTTTAAAGACATGGCCTTCATGTGTTTAAGTGAGTGAGCATGCCCAGTATGACCTTTCAGTACATTGTTGACAGACATTGCCTTCATCCCTCTAAGTGTGTGAGCATGCCCAGTATGGCCATCTGTATTGAATGTGTGGATCAAGTCCGGGTAGTTTGTACTGCAGTGCTGACCTTTGTGTTGTACACCGACAGGTAGCATGCTGTCTCTGTAGGGTATCCATCGATTATTTGGCAATGACTGTTATTACATTTCTGCATAGCAGGGGGTGGTACACATGACTGTTTCTACATTTCTACACAGGAGTGGGGGGGCACACCTGACTGTTACTACATTTCTACATAGGATGGGGTGGCACACCTGACTATTTCTACATTTCTAAGCAGGATTGGGGGGACACACCTGACTGTTATTAAATTACTACGTAGGATGGGGGGTGGCACACTTGTCTATGTCTACATTTCTACACAGGATTGGGGGGGCACACCTGATTGTTATTACATTACTACATCATATGGGGGGCACACCTGACACTTGTACACATTTGCTATGACTGTACAGGTATATCAGGTATGTCAGGTACTCCATTTCATTCTTTATTCTTACCTATCATGCTGACTAGAGGCATACCAGTGTACTCCAAATCATAGCTTTAGTTGCCCTACATATTAGTGTCTGACATCCTACCCTTCAGAACTAACATCCCACTGCCTGACCTGCTGTAGTCTGTCTGTGTAGGCCAGGGGGATTGACCATAGCCATCATCCAGGGGCCATAGCACAGGCTCTGTTTGTGTTTGTCTACACCTGTCCTGCTGGCTGAGACTGTTGTTGGGTATGTGAACCACCCTGACTGGCATGTGTAAGTCATATGGACACACATGTTGCTCAGCACATTTCCTGCAGTGGGTTTTGTCACCCTGTGCAGTAATGGCTACTATGGTGACTCCAGTATGTGTTACAGATGTCATGGTGCCACTAAGGGTGTCTATTGTCTGCTGCCATCACATTCAGCCACCCAATTCCCTTGCATGCTCACATCGATACCATAGATGCAAGTAACGACACATTCTACTCCATTTGGCAATTGGTAGGTTGATTGACTTACCTTGAGGGTGTGCCAAACCTGCGGATGGTACTGGAGGGCTGCCTATGTTGGGTGCACATAGTACACTCCTTATACATGGGTGAACACAGGTAGTGTCATGTTTGGCATCTCTATTACTGTATGTGTGAGTCAGAGAGAAGTGTTATTCCCTGGGCCCCTACTGTGTCAGTGTATGTGCTATGCATTGTCTCTTTGCTGCAGCCTCAGCATACTAAGTACGCTTCCATCTGCCTACTCAGGTTGTTCCTCCTCTGAGTCACTCTGTGCCTGTTCAGGCCTTGGCATTGGTGGGAGGCTGTGTGGCCCTGCCCCATGCTGTTCCTGCTGCAGCTGTTTCCGCAGGATCATACTGTGTAGCATGGCACATACCATAACAATTTGGGTACATGTAGCTGGTGAGTACTGCAAGGCTCCACCAGATGTATCCAGACACCAGAACCATGACCTGAGCATCCCAAACACATGCTGTATTATGAGTCTGGTCTGTGCGTGTACCACATTATGACATTCTTGTTCAGGTGTGTGTGCATTTCTGATGGGTATCATCAGCCATGGCTCCAGTGTGTGACCAGCATCCCCTAGTAGGTGACCATAGGGGATTTCCCCATTTGCAAATGTCTGGTACAGCTGCATCAGATGCCATATGTGGGAATCATCATAGTTTCCAGGACAGCCAGCAGACACATTTATTATAATGCTCTGGGCATCACAAACGATCTGGCAGTTGATAGAGGGGATGCCCCTCCGGTTGATATAGACCCTACCCTGCTCACCGGGTGGTGCTTTGATGCATATGTGTGTGTGCAGTCTATAGCACCCACTACCCCAGGGTATTCTGCTATTTGGTGGAAGAGACGCATATTGCTGGTCAACACCTCATGGGTGTTGAGGAAATATATGTGCTCACTGGCATGTTCTGACATGGCATCCAGGAACTGGTGAAATACTCTGGATGCTGATGCCTGTGAGATCCCCATGATATCCCCAGTTGTGCTTTGGGAGGTACCTGTCTCTAGCATACCTAGGCCTACACATACCCTGGTATCCACTGGGATGGGTTCCCCTCGGTCAGTTTGGTGTGTCAGGTGTGGCCAGCACAGCTCAACAATTTGCTGTAGGAGGTCTCTGTCCAGCCTATAGTGCTCCACTATCTCCAGCTCATGTAGCCCCTGGTACATTACCCTGGGTCTGCACACTCTTCTCCGTCTCCTCACCATGGGTTGATCGGCAGCATTCACATCCTCACCACCCTCAGCCTCTTGCACATGTTGTTCTATGTTGCCTGCTGCAAACCTTCTCATTTTGTGCGTTTGTTTGTTAAAGTTTCCCTGCTTGTATACACCGGTGGTAAAGAGTGTGGGAAAAAACAGAAGGGTAGGTCTTTGCATAGTTTATAGTAGTGTTCTGGGCTGGGCTGGTCTGCTGCCTGTGTATTGATTCTGATATATTTTACCTGCAAACTAAGCTAGTACTCCTTGATTAACTTCCTTCTGCTCTTTTCCCTTCCCATTGTCTTCCTGTTTAAGCCCGAGTGCATGCCGTGCAAACAGAGTGCTCAAATGTGCACACTGCTGCTATTTCCTGGTTTAACTTCTTTTTTCCTCCTGTAAAACCTGGTGTGTGATGTGCACACCCGCTTAGGCTTTGTAAAGTGTGCTAGGCAGGTTTAAACACACCCCCCTAGCTTAGCTGTGCTAAGCTAGGAGCAGACCTGAGCCACAGGGCTCCAATCCGCTGACAGTATGCCTGACACACACCGCCATGATGTCACCTAACTCCTAGGCTTGCACCAGGCTATTCCTACTCTTACACTGTTGGGACCTGACTCACATGCTGGGGAAAACTTGGATTCACTTTCCTTCCCCTCATTTGCATAGAATTGCCTGCTAATGCATAGCTACATGTCTCACACTGAGCCTCCCCCCTTAGCAACCACTATTGGCCATGTTGTCTTCTGCCTGCCATTGACTTGCATGGCAGAATACTGATTTTAGTTAGAATGCTTATTTTGGGTTTATTTTATTATTTTCTGCCCGATCCCATTTGTACGCTGCTGCCCTATGCTTACACAGCCAAGATCGGCTAAAAAAAATTATTTTTTTTTAAATTTTTTTGTTTTGTTTGCAATGCCAATGGCCATATACGTGGCCATTGGCATGCTTACTACATGATATGCAGCCTTGATTTGGAGCTGTCATAGCTCCGTTTTGTATTTTGCAGAAATGTACTCAGTTACTAACCGAGTACATTTCTGCAGATAGCATTAGTCTTGCATGGACTGTTGCAAGCTTCCTAGATTGCAAAATCACCTCATTTGCATGGATTTCTCCTGCAAATGGTGTGATTGCATACCAGGGCTTAGTCCGTGCAAGACTAGTGCAGGAGCACTTGTGCACGCCCCTGCAAGCTGTTCCTGGATCGCAAGGCAGCCATATTGCCTGCTTGAGCTCCTGCACCAATCTTGCACTCCGGGCAAGCTTTTGAGAATCTGGGGGATTATCTGACTTCCACTATATTTAGTGATCAGATTTGAAACATATCCCAGATTAACTATGCCCTGCACGGCATGCAGGATTAGTGCAGGAGCTCACGCAGGCAATATGTCTGGCGTGCGATCCAGGAATAGCCTGCAGGGGTGCGCATGAGAGCTCCTGCAGTAATCTTTCACTGACTAAGCCCTGCTATGCAAATCACCCCACTTGCAGGAGAAATCCATGCAAATGAGGGGATTTTGCAATCCAGGAAGCTCGCAATAGTCCGTACAAGACTAGTACTATCTATAGAAATGTACTCAGTTAGTAACCGAGTACATTTCTGCAAAATCCAAAACGGAGCTATGACAGCTCCAAATAAAGGCTGCATATCATTGAGGAAGCATGCCAATGGCCTAGTTTATGGCCATTGGCATTGTAAACAATAAAAAAAAAATAAAAAAAATCAACTTTCGTTTTTTTTTCGCTGATCTTGGCTGTTTAAGCATAGGGCAGTGGCGCACAAATGGGATTGGGGGGGGATAAGAAAATAAACCTAAAATAAGCATTCTAACTAAAATCAGTATTCTGCCATGCAAGTCAATGGCAGGCAGAAGACAACCTGACCAGGTTGCTAAGGGGGAGACTCAGTGTGAGACATGTAACTATGCATTAGCAGGCAATCCTATGCAAATGAGGGAAGGATAGTGAATTCCAATTTTCCCCAGCATGTGAGGCAGGTCCCAACAGTGTAAGAGTATGAATAGCTGGGTGCAAGACTAGGAGGCAGGTGACATCATGGGTGGGTGTGTCAGGCATACTGTAAGTGGATTGGAGCCCTGTTGCTTGGGTTTGCTCCTAGCTTAGCACAGCTAAATTAGGGGGTGTGTCTAAACCTGCCTAGCACTCTTGACAAAGTATAAGCACGTGTGCGCGCCGCGCACCTGGTTTTACAGGAAGAAAAAAGAAGTTAAACCAGGAAATAGCAGCAGTGTGCACACTTGAGCACTCTGTGCGGCATGCACACGGGCTTAAACAGGGAGGCAATGGGAAGGGAAAACAGCAGTAGGAAGGTATTCAAGGAGAACTAGCATAGCTGGCAGGCGAAATGCATCAGAATCAGCAATTACACAGGCAGCAGACCAGCCCAGCCCAGAACACTACTATAAACTAAGCAAACACCTTCCCCTCTGTTTTTTCCCACACTCTACACCACCGGTGTATACAAGCGGGGAAATTTTAATAAACAAACGTACAAAATGAGAAGGGCTGCAGCAGGCAACATAGAACAACATGTGCAAGAGGCTGAGGGTGGTGAGGATGTGAATGCTGCTAAACAACCCACAGTGAGGAGACAGAGAAGAGTGTACGGACCCAGGGTAACCTACCAGGGGCTACATGAGCTGGAGATAGTGGAGTACTATAGGGTATACAAAGACCTCCTACAGCAAATTGTTGAGCTGTGCCGGCCACACCTGACACACCAAACTGACCGAGTGGAACCCATCCCAGTAGATACCAAGGTATGTGTAGGCCTAGGTATACTAGCCACAGGTACCCCCCAAAGCACAATTGGGGATATCATGGAAATCTCACAGGCATCAACATCCAGAGTATTCCACCAGTTCCTGGATGCCATATCAGCACATGCCAGTGAGCACGTATATTTCCTCAACACCCATGAGGTGTTGAGCAGCAATATGCGCCTCTTCCACCAAATAGCAGAATAACCTGGGGTAGTGGGTGCTATAGACTACATGCACATATGCATCAAAGCACCACCCGATGAGCAGGGTAGGGCCTACATCAACCGCAGTGGCATCCCCTCCATCAACTGCCAGGTCGTTTGTAATGCCCAGGGCATTATAATGAATGTGTGTGCTGACTGCCCTGGAAGCTATGATGATTCCCACGTATGGCATCTGACACAGCTGTACCAGAGATTTGCTAATGGGGACATCCCCTAGGGTCACCTAGTGGAGGATGCTGGGTACACACCGGAGCCGTGGTTGATGACACCCATCAGAAATGCACACATACTTGAACAATAATGCCATAATGAGGCACACGCACAGGCCAGACATATAATAGTGCGTGTGTTTGGGATACTCAGGTCACGGTACCAGTGTCTGGACACATCTGATGGAGCCTTGCAGTATTCACCAGCTACATGTACCCAGATTGTTATGGTATATGCTATGCTACACAATATGATCCTGCAGAAACAGCTGCAGCAGGAACAGCATGGGGCAGGGCCACACAGTCCCCCACCAATGCCAAGGACTGCACAGGCATAGAGTGACCTAGAAGAGGAACAGCCTGAGTCTGCCCAAGTAGGCAGAAGGAGGTGCACTCAGTATGCCCTGGCATTGGCAAAGAGGCAATGCATAGCACATGCACTGATACAGTAGGGACCCAGGGAATGACACCTCTCTCTGACTCGCACATACAGTAAAAGGGATGCCAAATATGACACTACCTGTGCTCAACCATGTATAGGGAGTGTACTATGTGCATCCAACAGAGGCAGCCCTCCAGCACCATCTGCAAGTTTGGCACACCGTCAAGGTAAGTCAATCAACCTAGCAATTGCCAAATGGAGTAGAATGTCTTGTTACCTGTAGCTATGGTATGGATGTGAGCATGCAAGGGGAATTTGGTGGCTGAATGTTATGGCAGCAGACAGTAGACACCCTTAGTGGCACCATGACATCTGTAACACATACTGGAGTCACCATATTAGCCATTACTACACAGGGTGACAAAACCCACTGCAGGAAATGTGCTGTGTGACATGTTGTGTCCATATGACCCACACATGCCAATCAGGATGGTTCACATACCCAACAACAGTCTCAGCCATCAGGACAGGTGTAGAATAACCCAAGCAGAGCCTGTGCCATGGCCCCAGAATGATGGCTATGGTTAATCCCCCCCCCAGGCCTACACAGACAGACCACAGCAGGGCAGGCAGTGGGATGTTAGATTTGAAGGGTAGGAAGTCAGGCAATAATATGTAGGGCAACCAAAGCTATGATCTGTAGTACACTGGTATGCCTCTAGTCAGCATGATAGTTAGCAATACAGAATGAAATGGAGTACCTGACATACCAGTATGGTCATAGCAAATGTGTACATGTTTCACGTGTGCCCCCCACATCCTACATAGTAATGTAATAACAGTCAGGTGTGCCCCTCCTGTGTAGAAATGTAGAAACAGTTAGGTGGGAACCCCCGCTATGCAGAAATGTAGTAACAGTCAAAGTCAAATGATCGATGGATACCCTGCAGAGACAGCATGCTACCTGTTGGTGTACAACACAAAGGTCAGCACTGCAGCTCAAACTACCTGGACATGATCCACAAATTCATTACAGATGGCCATACTAGGCATGCTCACACACTTAGAGAAATGAAGGCAATGTCAGTCTACAACATACTGAAAGGTCATACTGGGCATGCTCACACTTAAACACATGAAGGCCATGACTGCAAACACCAGTGGACCAGACATATCTGGCAGTTGCATTTGTTAGTGCAGACACTTGTCAATATGCACCACTCATGCCTTGCACACACAGTGGATACGAATACAGACATATATGTCAGGACAATACACTATTATAAGCCAAAGGCAGATGTACATAGATGTGTGGAAGAGGGTCACTGTGACAAGGACCCATCCAGGCCTGTCCTACCCAGCACACAGCCAAAGGGCCCCAAACACATAAGGTGCAAATGTCACTCACTGCAGATACTAGCCACCAGTATGTGTCAGCATTACAGACTATTTGGTGCACGTGCCAGCTGTGCAACATGACTGTACAAGGAAGTAGTCATCTAGCAGCTGTATACACGTACCTGTGACATATGTCCCTGCGTGTGCCTGCATGTGTCGTGCCAACACGTACATGAGTGGGTTATGGCCCATGCACACACCGCCCTCCCCATAGCCCTACTATGACAAGCCTGCTGAGGTAATCCAATGTGAAATACACCTTTGGGAGAATTGCAGCCCAGTAATCTCCATGGCGCGTCCCATAATTATGTATTGCTGTAATGTGATAAACTAGTTAAGTAGGAGTTCTAACCCCAGACTTGGCAACTGCTTGTCTGTCTGTCTCTGACTGTGTAGAGAGCAATGCTTTTTAGGGTACTTACACTCCTTACAATTCATATACTCAACTTTGGCAAGGCTGTTGATGTCACAGACCTAGAAATATACCTCTGGGAAGGATGTTACCGAATAATCTCTGTAGCGCATCCTGTAACTGTGTACTGCTGTAGTGTGGTTAAGTAGGTGTTCTAACCCCAGACCTGGCAAATGCGTGCGTGTGTGAGTCTGTGTGTGCATGTCTGTCTCTGACTGTGTAGCGAGCAATGCTTTTTAGGGTACTCACACTCCTTACAATTCATATACTCAACTTTGGCAAGGCTGCTGATGTCATCCACCTGGAAATACACCTCTGGGAAGGTTGCAGCCCACTCTCTGTAGTGCTTCCTGTAACTGCATACTGCTGTAGTGTGATAAAGTAGTTTGGTAGGTGTTCTAAATCCAGACTTAGCAACTGTGAATGTGTGTGTGTGTGTGAGAGAGTCCGTGTGTGCATGTCTGTCTGTCTCTGACTGTGTAGAGAACAATGCTTTTTAGGGTACTTACACTCCTTAAAATTCATATACTCAGCTTTGGCAAGGCTGCTGATGTTAACCACCTAGAAATACACCTCTGGGAAGGGGTGACCCCAGTAATCTCTACAGCGCATCCTGTAACTGCATACTGCTGTAGTGTGATAAAATAGTTAGGTAGGTGTTCTAACCCCAGACTTGGTGTCTGTGTGTCTGACTGTGTAGAGAACAATGCTTTTTAGGGTACTTACACCCCTTGCAATTCATACACTCAACTTTGGCAAGGCTGCTGATGTCACCCACCTAGAAATACACCTCTAGGAAGGTTGTAGCCCAGTAATTTCCGTAGCACATCCTGTAACTGCATACTGCTGGAGTGTGATAAAGTAGTTAGGTAGGTGTTCTAACCCCAGACTTGGCAATTGTGCATGTCTGACTGTGTAGAAAACAATGCTTTTAAAGATACTCACAATCCTTACAATTCATATACTCAACTTTGGCAAGGCTGCTGATGTCACCCACCTAGAAATACACCTCTGGGTACGTTGTAGCTCAGTAATTTCTGTAGCACGTCTGGTAACTGCGTACTACTGGAGTTTGATTTAGAACTGTGGTAGGGTTCCATCTCCGCCCATGGCAGTTCTGGATGTTTTGTGTGTGTTTCAATGTCTGTGTATGGAGCAATGCATTATAGGCTAGTCACTCACAGTACATTTCAAATGCCCTACTTTGGTAATCCTGCTGATGTCATGATGTCATTCATTGTGAAATACACCTTTGGGGAAGAAGTTCTCTAGTAATCCCTGTGATGTGTCTTATAACAGCTCCATGCTGTAGTGTGATATAGGCTGCAGTCAGGGGTTCTATGCTCACACATGTCGGTTGTGGATGTTTTATATGTGTCTCGCTGTCTGTGTAGGGTGGAATGCATTTTAGAGGCTTGTCACTCACAGTACATTTCAAATGCCCTACTTTGGCAATCCTGCTGATGTCATTCATTGTGAAATACACCTTTGGGGAAGAAGTTCTCTAGTAATCCCTGTGGTGTGTCTTATAACAGCTCCATGCTGTAGTGTGATATAGGCTGCAGTCAGGGGTTCTATACCCACACATGTCAGTTGTGGATGTTTTGTGTCTGTCTCACTGTCTGTGTAGAGAGCAATGCATTTTAGGCTGGTCACTCACAGTACATTTCAAATGTCCTATTTTGGTAATCCTGCTGATGTCATTCTTTGTGAAATGCACCTTTGGGAAAGGAGTACTCCAGTAATGTCCATGGCGCGTACTATAACTGCGTAGTGCTGTAGTGTAATAAACTAGTTAGGTAGGGGTTCTACTCCCAGACCTGACAGGTGTGTGTGTGTTTATACTTCATATCCTGTGTAGAGGTGGTTGTGGACTGGGTTTTGCATATGTCTTATATGGTGGCCCTACTATATATCACAATGTCCACCGTACAGGGATAACAGATGTGAAATAGCTGAGTGGCTGGGGTGCAATGCCATACCCGTACATGTGACATCAAGGCCAGGCAATCACAGTTAGCAACCCTAGTATTACCCAGAGCACACTCTCACCCCATGTCTCATACACACACACATGCCTAGGCAACAGCCAATATGTGGGTAGTACACTGCATAATGGCCACTGATAGTAAGTATGGAGTGATAGCAGTGGGCTACAGAGGGCATGTCACCCTGTCCATCTGTCCAATATGCATGTACATGCAGACAGTGTACCTCCCCCATGTTCCCCAATGGACACCTGCACCACCTGTGGTGTCATTACATGTGACCCACAACAGACATTCCATGCCTGACAACATGCCCTGTATGGACAGATGCCACTGACATCATGGAATGCTGTTAGCATGCTATCAATGTAGGTGCAGGGTAAACCTGCTGGACCAGGTGGGCAGGACTGGCACATCTGATGATAATCTGTGCTCACAACATGGGTCAGACACTCTAGGTACAGTTCCACATGTCACTGTGCATGTATGTGGGAGGTGTGCACATCCCAGACACCGTCCATGTTATGGACTAAGGAACACATACATGGCAAGTGATGCACAGCATTGGCCATACACAATAATCACCCCAGGTGACTGGATGGGGGATACAATACCCACCTGTGTGGGCAAATGCAGAACCTACAGCCCTGAGCCACAATGCAGACCATTGTCATGTGGCCTGATGCCAAGGTATACCCATCGCCTACCCTTGTATAGCCTGTTGGCACAGTCGACCACCACACACCTGTGCAGACATGTACACATGCATGTCAGTACTGGCATCCTGTGTGTTTGTGTCTGTGTTTTATGGTGCGTATGTTCAATCCACACTCACTACAACCCACATCGACATACTGAAGCATGCTGTCTGATGTCAGACACCTCCTTTTACCCTTTGCCCATACAACCTCCGTATGACCTGTGTGATGCATGTGATACCTGCGCAGTGATGTGTTGTGGCAATCCCACTACTGATGCAGACAGGCATGTGCATGTCACCTACCATATAGCTACCGTATTCCTTTTGCAGATGTCACTCACCAACACATACATGTTCTGAGTGCTCCCAAAGTGGTAACCCATGTGGTGCATCCAATAACTGCATCAAACTGTGATAGCACTACATAGGTGTCAGGGGTTTGATACCCTGTGCTAGTAGGTGTGTGACACAAACATATTTCAGTTTTGTTCTCCCACCCCTCCCTGACTTGTCTTTGCTTCTGTCTGCCTCTTCCACTCTCTGGTGAATGTGGAGACCTACACCTGCTTTGCTTAGGCAGCAGTATGTGTATTTTAAGTGCTGCTCATGATCAGCTGATGGCCTCTGCAAAAATTGCAGCCCTCCCCTAGCTGATTGCACGTGGCTGTGGTAACATTCCCATAGCCAATTGCATGGAAACACACTCCAATATCTAGGAACATCATGCTGGTGTTGGCCATTTTCATTCACTGTGAGCAGGAGCTAAATCTGTCAATTGACAAAAAAGCATCTCAGATGGATTGGGGATTTACCTCCAACAGCATACACTGTGGAAAGAGGGCAACAAACAGGAGGGGGATGTGCCTGACCTGACTACAGACTGTAAGTGCTGCTATACTGCATTTGGAGTAATGCTGGTTTAACAGTGTTTGTGTGGATATGGCTGTCATAAATGTCTCAGTACCTGCCATGTCAGTGCCATGTTTATGAGGAATCCCCATCTGCAGGGTCATCTGCAGACTGGGCAGTGTTGTACCTTTGGTTTCATGTGTTACCCACGGAGCATCTATCTGTAGACTGAAGAAGGTAGTGTGAGGATTGCAGTCTGTAGATGGTGAAAGCTGTGATAGTTGCTGATGTCATATCCCTCATAGGACAGATGTTGCAACAAACCCTGTTACAACAGTAAATGTATGAGGTCATCACAGCAACATGTCAATGTTGGCCCTGTGTATGTGCTTCCAGCCACACCTCTGTCAACCTTTGTACATATGTCGTGCATGAAGTGGTTCATATGTGCTGTACAGCATAATTAGTGTCATCATATCTGATAAAAAGCCAGTGATATATCCAACTGCTACACATGTTATGTACAGTAGGGGTTATATTACATGAAATAAACTGGACATTCTGTGGATGTTTGTACAGTACTGAGGTCTGTGTACGTATGGTGAATGTGTGTGTACTGTTAATATGCACTTTAGCCTGTGTAAAGACTGTGGTAGATGTCACTGTTCTAGTTTCCCTCCTATCTGATGTTACCTGCTGCTCCACTGTATGGTACTGTATTTGCGTACATGTTTGTAGGGCCATACACACACATGTCCCATACCACAGACAGCCATCAGACCAAATTGTGTAGCAGCCCAGTATATGTAGGGTCAGTCTGTGAGTGGCACATATGAAGATGGTGTAGAACAGATAGTCCATATACTGTAATATTATGCTAGCTTACCATATGTGGCTGTGGCTGTGTACACATTGGTTGTGGTTATGCACTTTCACACAGGTGTATCTTACCCTGTGCTGTGACATGCCTGTTGAGCCTGATATATATGCAGGTACATGTGCCTTCCCCATAGGAAATGTAGGCCAGTGTTGAGCCAGTCTGCCTGTAGCCTGCACAGGGCATTGTTACATGCCTAGCAGCTTAGTGTACTTACCCAGTAAGATGTCATGTGCAGATACTTGCCAGATGTAGTGCTGCTGGGCCTCCCTTAACAGTCATGCATGTCAGACAGAGCAGTGGGATGCTGTACAGATGTATGTCAATATGTAGTGGGTAGTATGTGGCCATGGCATCCTTGTACCAGAGGTCATTATGTGTCAGGCCAGACAGGGGTGTGTGAATGCATAATCTATGGTGGCATATGTATACCAGTTGTTATGTGTTATACCCATCTACATGGCTGTCTACGTTCATAATGTCAGGCATGGTACACATGTTTTGAACTAAGGGGTTATGTGTATACCTCTGGACTGTACAGAGTGTGTCAGAATTTCCACATATATTGGCCAATATCTCTGCTGCAGTCCACAGGGTGATAAAAAGCCAGTGATATATCCAACTGCTACACATGTTATGTACAGTAGGGGTTATATTACATGAAATAAACTGGACATTCTGTGGATGTTTGTACAGTACTGAGGTCTGTGTACGTATGGTGAATGTGTGTGTACTGTTAATATGCACTTTAGCCTGTGTAAAGACTGTGGTAGATGTCACTGTTCTAGTTTCCCTCCTATCTGATGTTACCTGCTGCTCCACTGTATGGTACTGTATTGGCGTACATGTTTGTAGGGCCATACACACATATGTCCCATACCACAGACAGCCATCAGACCAAACTGTGTAGCAGCCCAGTATATGTAGGGTCAGTCTGTGAGTGGCACATATGAAGATGGTGTAGAACAGATAGTCCATATACTGTAATATTATGCTAGCTTACCATATGTGGCTGTGGCTGTGTACACATTGGTTGTGGTTATGCACTTTCACACAGGTGTATCTTACCCTGTGCTGTGACATGCCTGTTGAGCCTGATATATATGCAGGTACATGTGCCTTCCCCATAGGAAATGTAGGCCAGTGTTGAGCCAGTCTGCCTGTAGCCTGCACAGGGCATTGTTACATGCCTAGCAGCTTAGTGTACTTACCCAGTAAGATGTCATGTGCAGATACTTGCCAGATGTAGTGCTGCTGGGCCTCCCTTAACAGTCATGCATGTCAGACAGAGCAGTGGGATGCTGTACAGATGTATGTCAATATGTAGTGGGTAGTATGTGGCCATGGCATCCTTGTACCAGAGGTCATTATGTGTCAGGCCAGACAGGGGTGTTTGAATGCATAATCTATGGTGGCATATGTATACCAGTTGTTATGTGTTATACCCATCTACATGGCTGTCTACGTTCATAATGTCAGGCATGGTACACATGTTTTGAACTAAGGGGTTATGTGTATACCTCTGGACTGTACAGAGTGTGTCAGAATTTCCACATATATTGGCCAATATCTCTGCTGCAGTCCACAGGGGCATTACACACTAGCAGCGGTACTTTACAATGGTGGCCTTAGGATGTCTGTCAGTAGCCAATGGCACACATATTATAAGCAGATGTGACCTCCCACACACACCATGTCTGTGAAGACAATCCTAACAACAGTAGCAATAGTCTACTAATATACCTGCTATACATACCTGACATCCCCTTACACTACTGCTTTGGGACAGTAGGGGCAGGGGTAGGGCTACACTCCATGTCCAGGACATATGGTGGAAATATATGTACATATACTTATTCAGATAGCCATATCTATATATATATATATATATATATATATATATATATATATATATATATATATGATTACACATGTGTAGTACTTCCAATTACCACTGTCATGGCAACCACCCACTATAAATCCCTTCATCATGTGGGTGTGGTCCCTTAACATTTCCTGTGTGATGGACATCCTTCCTGTGTGTGGGCATCAGTGTTACTGACAGCAGGTAGCAGTACCTCTTACAGGATAACTGGCACACTCAGGGCAGCCACATATATGTAGGAGGATCAGGAACTATAGACAGACTGTGAATAGAGTTGTGTTTTGCTTTGTATAGTACTAGTGTTACAGGGTGTGTGTGTACATACTAGTTTACCTTGGAATGCAGTCTGTCTGCATAGCTCACAACTGTGGGCTTATCCTCTTGCTGGCCAGAGGTATGCCTATCATGTTTTGTCTGTCTACCACACAGGTCCTGTGTCAGATATTACACTGGCAGTGTGTGTGTTGAGTGCTATCAGTACATGGCTACATCCATTTCTGTTTCTAACCTCAATTCCCTGACTAAGGGTATGTTGCAGACTATCTTGTACCACCAGCAACTTGCTTAGTGTATGGCAACAGTTGTCCACATATGTGCCTGTATTCCAGCCTCTGTCCTCCACCTACATACCAGGCTTTGCACATATGTCATGCTGTCGGTGGTTGTTCTGTAATGGGCTGTGAGTATATCACACTGCCATTGCTGCCATCAGTCCACTGCTGTTGTATCCCCCACACATATGGTGGGGCTGAGACCATATATGTACGGGCGTCACCTACACAATACATGTGTGCCTTTATGCACTCCAGAGGCCAGTGTATGTAACAGTGGTATATGGCCCTGTATTATTGAGTCTAGGGGAAGCACCATAAATGACTTAGGCTGTTACAAAATGTAGGGGTATCAGGAGTGAGCTGCCTTAAGGTATCTGGATGTACAGTACCATATACTTCACCTATATTTACATTACTTACATGAATTGGGTTAATGCAAGCCTACTGCCTCCTGCCATACAGACTGTTCTGTTTGTCGGTGTGCTCGTGATGGTGTCAGTTATGCCTTGTTATGTAACAGTTACAACCCATGTGGTCACATGATGTCTTTACCACCTACTGAGTTTGTACAGAGTATAGATAGAGGCTGCTGAACTATACACCTGCATTACATACTGTTGATTGTTTGGCATCCTCTGGCCCAATTTGTCTTCACCATTGTACAATTTGAAGGGCTTGGCCTGGACAGCAACAGTTGTGAACCTTTTCAGACTACTGTATTAGTGTAACTGTTTCACAGTTGCATTACTCTGTTTATATGGTTATCAGTGTCTGAACAGCCATATGACATGGCATATAGAACTGTAATAGTACACGATTAAAGGTTTTCCATTTCAGCAAACCTGTGTGTGGTGTTTTCCTATGACCTCTCTGTGGATATATGTTGCAGGCAACGTTTGTTATTTGTATGGGTGGCCCATACAGTGTCCAGTTGTTCAGGTGTTAACTGTAGGCATAGTGGCTATTCCATATTGTGTGCACCTTCTACATATGTATTTTACTGTACATATATCTGCGTGTGTATGTGTAGTCACATGTATATATACATATATATATATATATATATATATATATATATATATATATATATGTGTGTGTATATCTGTATCTGTGTATCTGTATCCTGGGGATGTTGGTGGCTTCCACATATTACATTTCCTATGGGAGGCAGACTCTACTGCATGATATGTTACCAATACCAGCCTGATATCATACAGGTGGGATGTAATACTGGTAACATCTTGTGCCCATGTCGTGTCAGGTCCTAGTTATGGGATCTGCAACACTTAATAGTGTTTTGCAGGGTGGACGTGTTTGGCTATGGGGGGAGGATACCTATCATACAAGATGTATAGTGTGTGGGGCCTCTCAACCCCATTAACGGTGCATGTGGACATATGTGTGTTTGTTAATCTGCCATTGCTATCGACAGATGTATGGCCATATATACCTATGTAGATATATATATATATATATATATATATATATATATATATATATATATATATATATATCTGATAACATATATATAACTATGTCCGTATATACCTACATAGATATATATCTGTGTACACATATGTAACTTGCTGTGTATATGTAGACATATAGGTGTAGACACATATATGTGTCAATGTAGGCATTTGCATGTATATATGTTCATATATATTGATATATATGTATATAGTTTTATAAATATATATATATATATATATATATATATATATATATATATATGCATATATAGATATGTTGCATCTGTTTAGATATTAATATATTTACACAGACATACATTTAGATGTTGGTATACATTCCCTGCACTGTTGCATGACTGGACTGGATGATATGTTTCTGAAAACATCAGATTTATTTGTATCTGGCATGGCTTAGTGGTAAATCACTTTGTGGTGTGCAGGGTCCTGGGTTCAACCCTTGCAGGAGCTGTTTATTTTGTTGCTGGGCAGAACATGGCCCATTGGATACAGAGTGATTAAGGCACTTTTGAGCATTTGTGCCGGGTTTTGCTGGGTAAGCACTGCCTACACAGGTTAAGCAATATAGAAGCTAACTGAGTGTAAGACACTGTAACTGGAAGTTAGCAGTGCTTAGCTCTGAGCAAACCCACGCAGACCTGCTTACAACTGCTTTAAAGTGCGTTAATCACTCTGTATCCAACGGCCCATGTTCTGCCCAGCAACAAAATAAATAGCCTGTGCTAGGCTCGAACCCAGGACCCTACATACCATAGGCAATGTGAATTACCATGAAGCCATGACAACTATGCATAAATCTGATGGTTTCAGAAACATTTCATCCTGCACAATCATTCAACAGTACAGAAAATGTACTTTAACATCTAGATGTATGTGTGTGTGTATGTGTATATATATATATATATATATATATATATATATATATATATATATATATATAAAACTAAATAGATATATATACCTCTCTCTCTCCATGCATACATCTATACAAATGTCTACATCTATATGTCAATATATACAATATATATATGTGTGTGTGTGTGTGTGTGTATATATATATATATATATATATATATATATATATATATATATATATATATAAAAAATAGAGAATATAAAGACATATATGAACACAGGCACCGTTAATGGGGGTGAGGGTGCTCAAGCATCATATGTCTTACACGTATTGATACCCCCCCCCTACAATACAGTACCAACTGTTGCAAATGCCATAACCAGGACCTGACACTACATGGCCACAAGATGTTAACAGTATGCCATCCCACCTGTATTATGTTAGGCAGGTATTGATAACATATGCAGTACAGTCTGGCTACCATAGTGAATGTGCAATGTGTAAGCAATAAACAGTCCTATGATACCTATACACAGACACATGTATGCATATACTCATATATGCATACACATATATATATATATATATATATATATATATATATATATATATATGTAACTACACATACACACACAGAGGTATGTCTAGGAATATACAGAATCAGAGGGTGCACACCATACTGAACAGCCAGTATCCCTACAGCTGCAAACTCATCCAATGGACAGTGTATGAGTCACCCATACCACAGACAATTGTTGCCTGACACATATACCCACAGAGAAGTCAAAGGATGTAACACAGCACACAGGTATGTATACATAGGAATGGTTCAGTTGTTTACTATTACAGTTGTATATGCCATGTCATACAGCTGATTATGCTTTGACATACATAAAAACAGAGTAATGCCACACTCAAACAGATCATTTATTACAGTAATCCAAAAACATTGCTTCTGTTGGTGTCCATGCCAAGGCCTTCAAGTAGTACAACAGGAAAGACAGACTTGGCCACAGCATAACAAGCAATCCACAGTATGTAATGCAGATGTATAGCCCAGTGGCCTCTAAATACACTCTGCATGCAATCCCTAGGGGGAAAAGACCTAGGTTGACACTATGGGTTTTATCCTTCACATAACAATGCATAACTGAAATCATCACAATCACACTGATGGCAGTAAGCAGTAGGCCAGCAATGTTCACAAGGTGAAATGTATGGTAATGTACATCCGTATACCTTAAGGCAGCTTACTACTGGTAGTTCTCACATGCTGTAACACCCTGGGATACTTATGGTGCATACCTCCCATACACTGCCTTACAGGGGCATAGCACACTGTTACATACACTGACCTCCAGACTGCAGAGGTGCACATATCTGTTGTGCAAATGAAGCCCACATATTTATGGTGCATATGGTCTGTACACCATTAATTATTGACATTATACCTGATAACAAGCTAGTCAGATAACAGACTGCTGGACATGTTGTGTGTAGCAGGGACTGTTTCCGAGGACATTACTTGGACATGCTGTGTTTATGTGTACAGTACTGTGGTCTGTGTACATAGGGCTGGGGTCTGCAGCCTTCACTATCCAAAGAGCCATTCCTGCCCCCTCACCCATCAAACTACATTCATCGGGAGGCACAACAGCCATCTGACTCCTACAATGAAGATAGTAGAGCATATATGGTTCCATATATAGTTATACTAAGTATAATATTACTAAATGTATAAGAACAATACCTAACATATGTCCATAATTGTGTTTCTGTGTTGGGATTGCTTGATCTGTGTGTGTGTGTGTGTGTGTGTGTGTGTGTGTGTGTGTGTGTGTGTGTGTGTGTGTGTGTGTGTGTGTATGTGTGTGTGTGCGGTAGTGTCCATTAATCCTCAGAGGTACAAGGAGCCACTATAGCAGGGTTGAAGCGACACATGTGGCCCCAGAGCTGCAGGTTCAGACCCCTGAGTTAGGATGATTGACAACTGTATGTGTATTGTGCTTATGAACCATGGGCTCTGCACAGAGTGTGGTAGACACAATTGTTCTCTGTCCTGTTCTATCTGATGTTACATGATGCTCCAGTGTTAAGCTTGTGTATCATATGTGACTGTGGCTGCATTGACATTGGATGTGGGTATGCATTTTCTCACAGGTGTCTGCTATGCTGTGCTGTGACCTGCGTGTTGAACCCGCTATAATCGCAGGTACATGTGCATTCCCCCACACAGTATTTATTCCAGTGTTGTGGCAGTCTGACTGTAGTTTGCCCAGTGCTTTGTGACATGCCTAGCAGCCACTGTAAATACCTAGTGTGCTGTTATGTCCAGTTATTTGCAAGACAGACTGCTGCCAGGCCAGCATAACTGTTGTGTGTTTCTGACAAAGCAGTAGTATGCTGTACAGATGTATGTCATTATCTACTGGGTAGTATGTGGCCATGTGAACTCAGCACCACCAGGTATTATGTGTATGGACAGACTGGCGTGTGTGCGTGCATACACTGTGTGGGCATATGTACCCCAGTATTGTTGTGATATACCCATGTGCATGGCTAGTAACATCCACATTGGGAGGCGTGGTCCACATGTCTCGCATGAAGGGGACATGTGTACACTTCTGGACTGACCACAGAGTGCCAGACTGTCCACATATAGTGGTCATATCCCTGCTGTAGTCCACAGGATCATTACTGTGCTAGCAGTGGGACTGTACTATGCTGCCCCTAGGATGTCTGTCTGTAGGCAATGGTGCACATGTCTACAGTAGATGGGCACTGCACCAATCAGTGTGCAACAGTTGCTAACTGCATGTAGCCTGCTGTGTAGTACTTCAGATAACCACTGTCATGGCAACCCAATACTATAAAATACTGACTCATGCGGGCATTGTCCCTTAACCTTTCCAGTATGGAGGATGATTACCTTGTGTATTGCATGAACCATGGGCTCTGCACAGAGTGTGACACTTGCTCTCTTTTGCTATGTACCCAGTTTGTTGTATAATGTATTGGCTGCATTCATTGGATGGTATGCCTCCAGGTGCTATGCTGTTTGACCCGGAACCCTTTTGCCATATGTGCATTCCCCACTAGACCCATTTGTGCGTCAGTTGCCAGTGCTGTACATGTAGAGCCACTGAAATCTGGTTGGTTTCATTTTTGCAAACTCTGCAGCCCCCCCCCCCCCCCCCCCCCCCCCCCCCCCCCCCCCCCCCCCCCCCCCCCCCCCCCCCCCCCCCCCCCCCCCCCCCCCCCCCCCCTCCCCCCCCCCCCCCCCCCCCCCCCCCCCCCCCCCCCCCCCCCCCCCCCCCCCCCCCCCCCCCCCCCCCCCCCCCCCCCCCCCCAAAAAAAAAAAAAAAAAAAAAATATAAATAAAACCAAATAAAAAAAAAAAAAAAACATTAAAAAAAAAAAAAAAAAAAAAAAAAAAAAAAAAAAAAAAAAAAAAAAAAAAAAAAAAAAAAAAAAAAAAAAAAAAAAAAAAAAAAAAAAAAAAAAAAAAAAAAAAAAAAAAAAAAAAAAAAAAAAAAAAAAAAAAAAAAAAAAAAAAAAAAAATGTTTTTTAAAAAAAAAAAAAAAAATTTTTTTTTTTTTTTTGTTTTTTTTTTTTTTTAAAAAAAAAAAAAAGACAAACAGAGATACCAAATAGACCAACCCTGTAAATCAATAAAAGGACCCCTACCGCAATGCAATAGGCTGTGTAAGTATCCAGTAGTATGAGGCATTACTGAGTGTGTAATGATAGTATTAAGTGATTAAGTTAACATCAGGTGATGTCACTAGTGATTGTGTTTTGGGTTATGGATAATGAGTTAGTTAAATCCATAACCTCAGGTCAGTCATGATTGTGTTTATACCAATAAATGAGTTAGTTCCATGGATAATGTGGTGTAGTATACCTGTGGGTATTAGGGTTTATTGTATTCAATGTTATGTGAGGTTTAGTGTGGGTTTGTAGGGATTTTGATGCTTGTGTTGTATGTGGTTTTGGATGGGGAATGTGTTTTGTTTGTTGATTGTGGTGTGTGAAGTGTATGAGGTTTCTGTTTGTGTACCGTCGGTTATTTTGTTGTCGGGCATGTGGATTCGTGTTTTGTACTGTCGGCTAGTGTGGTTTCGTGATTGTGCTTGTCGGTGTTTTGGTGTTTCGTTTATGTGAGGTAGAACCATATATATATATATATATGTGTGTATATAGATGTAACATATATATATATATATATATATATATATATATATATATATATATATATATATATATATATGATTTACCTTTGATTGAATGAAAATGAATAGAACAAACGTGCATAAATGCAACCTGGAAGTTTGAAAAATCGCATGAATGCATTTCAAAATGTCAAAAATGACATAGCGGAATGTAGAATTCGCTGTTTTTCGAATCCATGTAAATATGCACTCCCTATCATACAGTAAAGGATATGATGAGTCCGTGTCACACCAATGTGCATTCCCGTAGAGTAGGGCATGTATTTGTAGTCCCAAACAACACACTTCGGTATACTAACACCATTGCCGTAACATAATCAAAAAGAAGGCATCCCAAGTGCAAAATTACCATTTATGTATCCAAAATCAGCGTAAGGAGATGGATTCTAGCCGTACATCCTTGCAAGTCCCTGTGCATTCAGAATGAGCAATGTTTGGCAACTAAGAGCATGAAGCCCCATGATGTGAACTGTGACCTATTGCATAACAGCCGTTCGAAGGCTGCTTCCTTGTCCATTAGCCTCTTCCTCTGTGGTGATGCTGGAACACACAATTCATGCCGTACACGCTTGTCATTAACATGGTTTTGTTCAAGTTGAATTGCGTGCAATACATCCAGCAAATACAATTGCTTCTTACCCATCAAACTTCTTAATCTCCTGTGCCACCTCTCCACCGCATTTTGGCTACACAGATAGCCAATGGTGCATGTATCGAATTGGTTCCAAAATGTAATGTCAAATGTGGGAGGCAGTCTCTCTGACATTGAACCTCTCATCCCATATCTTCTCGGCTTGCAAAGTATATAGTTTTCCCTAAAGAAAGTGCATAGAGCCTTACCACTTTCAGGCATGCCGGACTCAATTTCACTAAATGGGTAAGCTACATCCTCCGGGGCAACGAAGGCCAGTGCTGGAATCTCCTTACACATCATAGCAAAGCTTATATCACTTCCAAATGTTGCTGCCAAGTGCAGCTTCTGGATCTGGCGCTAGACTGTTTGGCAAAGGTGAAACCAGAAACCTTTAGCCGATGCAGTAGGGAGATGTTTCTTAATACAATTTAATGGTGCCCTCTCGAAGTCAGTCAGCACCATGTTTGGCATCAGGCTTAGATTGTGATCAACACACAATTGGAGCACTATGCTCCAGAACAGATAATAGCACTGTTCTGTCTTGCTGGGCAATATGCCGTACACCACTGGGCAGACCTTCCTGCTGTTGGCACTGTCAAGAGCACAATGGATACTGTATATCTGTCGACATTAAGATGTACTTATG